>NW_024094293.1:0-10022 GCF_014356525.2 Nilaparvata lugens
CTCCCCGTTTATCTTCCACCCGTCACTTCAAGAAGCGTTGTCGAGAAGTCACATCGTTTTTTTCGTTTCGTTCCGTGGCGTTCGAGCTGAACGCAATTACCTCGTTTCGTTTCGTGATATATGTACAATATCATATAGCCTACGCATAAAGACAGGATATCGTCAGCATACTTCTACACACGAGATACAGTCCACTTCCTCGCCAGTTCCAAGTTAGTGCAAATTAAAGACTTACTTTTGGGGTTGTCGACGTTTTCGTGAATTAATCTTAACTGTACCCCAATCCATAGGTTTGGGGACAGGACGGGATTACCAGCGAGACTCCCTCAACACAGGTTTAGCCTAAAGAGGCATGCACTGTGGTTTTTCTGTTACATGCTTAATATTATTATCTATGTTCATTATTATGCTTAAGGTATGTATTTGTATTACCAATTGTAATGTTCAACCATTATGTTTAATGTATGTATTTGTATCACCAATTATTGTAAAAATGCAGTATTGTAAACGAATTATTATTATAATACATCAATTATATAGACAGCAAGTTTATAAACATGTTCCCTTCCAACCTAGAAAATGAAATTAGTAAACATAAATTGAATGGTTGGATATAGGACAACTATTTCTTTTTAATTGATACTTTCCTACTCTAACAACCAGCTGCTGACTACTGGTATTATTAGTTTGTACCACGGTATATAGAAGAAGATTCATTTTTTTCATCTAAATACCGTGTTTTGTAGAGTGTGGACCACGGGAAACGGATGGTTTTTAATCGCACATTACTTGGCGGATGGTGGAGGAGGTCAAGGTCACTCCCCACCACCTGTCATTCAGTCGCCATCATGCAGCTGTGGACGAAATATTCATAAAAACTGGTGCATCAGTAGTTTAAACTCAACGATGCTTCATATCGATCGCCATAGTGAAATACCGAGTGGGTAAATAATCTAGGATATCGGGGGACTGAGCTTTGCTCTAAAGTGTAAAAGCATAGAAAATTTGTAACGAAAGATTGAATTTATAGTTTATATTTATTCATTCATTACTCAGTCGTACAATTTTTTTACAGTTATATGAGGAGGCACAACAGGCTTATGCCCAAAACTGTCCCTTTTCAAATTTATACTACAGTCCAAATCAAAATCTAGGTTAAGCTACTATCACTCATCAAAATAACAATATTATTCATACTTCAAACAAGCACATCATCAATATTACAAATAGATATACCGGGTGATTACAAATGAAATAGACAGTTTGAATAGCTTGTAGAGAATTTATTATTTAAAAGTTTAGATCATTACTTACATGATTACATAGAAGAATTCTTGAAGTTTTTATTGAAAATTTACAGATGTTCAATGTGTGCACCATTTGCAACACGACAGATATCAACACGGTAGTCAAATTCTGACCACACACGACTAAGCATCTCACGGTTAACTGTAGCAAGAGCATTTGTGATTCGTTGTTTAAGATCATCGATATCAACAGGAAGGGTGGTACGAAAACTCTGTCTTTTACATAGCCCTACAAGAAAAAGTCGCAGGGCGTTAGGTCCGGACTACGAGGTGGCCACGGCTGAAACACCACGTTTTCCTCACTTGCACGGCCGATCCAACGTCTAGGAAGATGTTCATCCAGATACCCTCTGACGTCTGAGTAACAGTGAGGCGGAGCTCCATCTTGTACAAAAATGAAGTTACAACTATCTTCATGGAGTTGAGGCATTAACCATTCAGTTAACATGTCCAGATAAATTCTTCCCGGCTACTGATGGTTCTTGGAAGAAGAAAGGCCCGTAAACCTTTTCACAAGATAAGCGCAAAACACGTTCACTTTAGGAGAATCGCGTATATGCTGTACAGTCTCTCTTGGGTTTTCTGTTCCCCATACTCGTACTTATGTCTGTTAACTTTTCCACTAATGTGAAAGTGCATTCATCACTGAAAATTAGGCGATTAAACAATGTGTCGTAATTTTCAAGACAATGTTGCATCTCTTGACAAAAATTTTTACGTACACTTTATCATTGTCATTTAAACTTTGTACTAACTGCAATTTATAAGGTGTCATTTTCAAACGTTTCCGCAGAATTTTCCACACAGTAGGTTGAGGATTTGCAATTCTAAACTCGCTGATCTAGTCGATTTTCCTGGACTTCGTACAAAAACATCACGAACACTATAACTTTTTCTTCTGTAACAGAAGGTCTTCCAGTACTCTTCTTTTTACACACACATCCACTGCTTTCAAAACGTTCATACCAGTCATAAATTGATTGCCTTGTTGGTGGTGGTTTACTGTATTTTGTTCTGAAATGACGCTGCACAACAGTACAGAGTTTGTTTTGGCTAATTCAGAACACAATAAGCTTTCTCCACTTGAGTAGCGGCCATATTGCTAAACTAAACTGGCTGTTGTAACACGGAGCAGCCAACAATAGCCAGCAACAGTTCTACCAACATAAACTTTAAGAAATTCCCTACAAACCTATATCACTTACTATGTTGAAATACACCAGTTTAATTTGTACAGGCTATTGAAGTTGTCTATTTCATTTGTAATCACCCGGTACTATGAATTCTATTTAGAATGATACTATGTTTGCTACAATATTTGTTATATATTTGCAACTCTCTCATTCATGAAGAATCTCTCTGTGTAGGACCTTCTTCAAGGAATCTCCATCTAGGATCTCTGAAGCCTGATGTTTTTGTAAAGCCGTGAATATTACCACGCGAACCATACCTTGCCTGTATGTAATTTCAAAGTCACGGAGACCAAGCTAGGGGACGCGTACTGTACAAAAATGATACCAGTAGTCAGCTGGTTGTTAGAATAGGAAAGTATAAAGGTCCATCCTGTATTTTAACATGTAAAGGTGCGTACAGACTTACTCTCTGCTCCGCAATTGAACGTCACTCGAGCAGATCGATATTCAAGATTCAAGATTCTTTATTGCCAGAACAACTTTACATTGTATGAGCACGTCAAAAATATAACAATAATATAACACTTGTGAAATAACAGATAAATTAAGCTTATGATAAAAGAAATCGTATAATATATGAAGATATTACATAACAATTTGTCTTATTATTTTGTCTTAGTCTTAGGAACAAACTACAATCATATTAATAAGTTATTCAGTTTTAACCAAAAATTAAAAGGTAAATGTTGCATCATGAGCATTCATATATTGTAGACTGAAAATACTCATCTACTGAATAGTAATGCACTCTCTGTCAATTTATTTTTTAAAATTTGTTTGAATTCATAGATTGGCAGCTCTCTAATATCTAAAGAAGATTGTTATAAATTTTGGCTTGTTGAAAAATATGGCTATTTCTTGTCTTGGAGAGTCTAATTTGAGGCAGTGATAGATCATTGCCACGTCGGGTGGAGTAAGAACGATTGGCTCCCAGACGCGGAAAAGATTCTATTTCATTTTAACATATAGCAAGGTATGAAGAATAAGAGATAGGAACGTTAGAATTTTCAGACTTCGAAAACTCTCTTTACAAGACTCTTGTTCTTCAAGTTATCCATACTCTCACTGCCTTTTTTTGCCAAATAAAAACCTTTGTTGCATGACAAGAGTTGCCCCAGAGACGAATTCCATAGAGATGAGGGATTGGAAAGTCCATAATACACGAGTAACAAAGATTCAGCATTCAAAGATAACTTGAGTCTCCTTAGAAGAAAAACAACTCTGGAGAGTCCTCCTGCACAAACTCAGATATGAGGCTCCCAACCCAATCTTCTCTCCAATGTAAATCCCAACAGTTTTGACATTATTCTTGACAGTAGTATCCTCAGGGGGGCCCCTAAGGGAGAAGCATATATATTCAGTCTTACTCTCATTAATGACTAGAACATTTGATTCAAACCACAACTTTGCAGAGTTAAGGGCTCCCAACAGCTTAGATTTAACTTTTTCATAATTCTGGTCAGAGGATATTAATGTCGTAATATTTGATCGCAGGTCGAGCAAGATCGGAAAGCGAACAGAGCGTGTAACAGAGCTCCAGCTAGGCAAGTTCCTAGGTGAACTAACCAATAGTTGCGCATGCGCGGTTAACATTTTTGTTTGTCACGTTTGTTAATAGTTACGATCTCTGTGTTATCATATAAAATTATCAAAATTAATAATTAATAATATAAAATCAACACAATGATTTATTTTTATAACCTGACGATGGTGTGATCACCGAAACTAGTAGTTATATTACAATTATTTTGTATTCTTGTTTTTTAATATTTTTTTCATTTTTAAAGGGTACTATAATTCTATTTTATAAAATAGAGAGCTCAATGCAAACCGCTATTTGTCAAAACTAGAGTCATGACTGTCATTTGTTTGTGTGTGTGTATATAATATATATATATATATTAATATATATTATATATATATATATATATATATATATATATATATACGTTGCTTTTGTATATAAAATTGAAGAAAGAAACCTTGATTGTAATATTAATGTGCACAATCATAATACGAGGAGCTATAGAAGTACATATTCTCAAGTAAGGCTATCAGGACTTTGAGAGCCATTTTAATGTGGGATAAGAAGTTTAATCATTTGCCATCATATGTCAGAGATCTACCTTATCCTAGTTTCAGAAAGGCAATAACAAATTCCTAAGTGACAACCCATTTTATAGTTTGACTGAATTTTATGAAAACTCCTTCAATTAATGTTTGTCTTATAAAATACTGTATATTATAGGACCTACTAGTATGTGTAAGATATATATTTCTTATTTATGAGTTACCTAGATGGTATAATTTTGTATTGAGTGGGTCTCCACCCAATTATTAATGTAATGTTTTTTTTAAATTCTCTGACTTGTCTAATGCAATTTTTGTAATTGTTCTTTGACAAAAATAATTATTATTATTATTTATTATTATTATTATTATTATTATTATTATTTTATTATTATTATTATACAAGTAGCCCTGAAATCATACATTTCAAATCAACACAATTAAATATATAAAATAATAAAAATATTTTTAATAATAGGTACCAGCATATTCCAATTTAGAAAAGAATCCAAACTCCCAACCAAGCCTTTCACCTTTCAAAACATTGACAGGCATAACCTTTTTTGTATAAAACTTCAACATAACTGAATAAACATAATACTTATCGCCAATTTATTATATGAACATAATGTTTTAGGCTACCCAGCAATTTCCTGGTCAGAATATTTTATTTAGTTTTGTCACCCGAGTAGCTGGATTGAACGTTTCACATTTGTGAGGTTAGGTTGTAGTGAAGTCAACAATACGTCAAGCGCACGATCATCCTTCGAACATATTTCGAACCCCTAGCCACAGAGGAAAGAAACACTACCAGAGAGCTGATGGGTCGAGATAGTTCTAGACGAGTATCAGAGATAGCGCCAGCATCGAAACCTTAGTTCTAGACGGGGCAATCAGTAGCGCTAGTGAGGGAAACTTAGTTACTGATGAAAGCGCCTGGAGCGCTATAGTGATGTATGCTTATTCCGTGCACTAGCGAACCCTTGTGTAACATCTCGCATAACGTTCATGATCGGAGCGTGTGCGTAGCATGTTTGAGGCGCGTTTATCTGTACGCACCTTAATAAGCCGCAGAATGAATGGATGTGTTTTGTGTAGGTGAACTGCGCGACCCGGCCAAGAACATTCCGAAAGGCACTCTGTCGGCGGTGGCGTTCACACTGTGCTGCTACCTGACCATTTCGGTGCTGATTGCGGCCACCTGCGACCGCTTCCTGCTGCAGAACAACTACATCTTCATGCTGCCCACCAATGTGTGGCCGCCCTTTGTCACCATCGGCATTCTCACCGCCACGTTCAGTGCCTCCTTGAGCAACCTCATCGGCTCCAGTCGCGTGTTGGAGGCGCTCGCTAAGGATAATGTCTTCGGTGAGTGGAAAGATACTTGAAAGAATAAGACGTTGATGTTGTCCACTATATGTGTTCAAAATTAATTTGAAATTACAGAATCAAGTTTCATGGCAAAACATGCCACATCTTCGGCAACATCAATGTTTTATTCTTTTAATTCTGGAGAAATACCACAAAATCTTATATCGTACAATAAAATTGAAAAGATACTGTTTCTTGTCTGATAAGCGTGGTTTTCACTAGTAGAGTCAGTGGTCGAGTAATTGACATACTAACTCTACGGAGCTAACTCTACTCTACTTACTTGGTCGAGTTAATGTTTTCACTACAATTGAGAATAGTAGGTAAAGTGTGTTGTCTAGTGAACAGAACTAACCTTAAAATGTCAATACGGAACATTCATTACCGCCGTTCAGCCACAAAAGTTTTCCAAAAAGGATTGATATATGCGGTATATATCATTTATATAGTATATACCATACTACAATTATTTAAGTATATACCATTTATATACTTAACTCGATAGCCTACGGCACGACTCTATACTCTACTAGCTCGAGACTGTTTTCATTAGCATAGTAGTAGTAGAGTAGAGGGGGTAGAGTAGAGTGAGAGCAGTGGTGGGGGAAAGCAAGTGGTAGAGTACTATCCCACTCTACTCTACTAAAAAATAATACTCTACCATGAACGTTTTCATTGGAGAGTTCACAGATCGTTAGTACTTGCCCTGGGAACTCCACCACTAACTCTACTAATGTAAACTAGGAAATATAGTGCTATTTATCTATAATTTAATAAAGGAAACAATTGGTGTATACTCGTATGGGATAGGAAATTTACGAATGACGCATCATCACGTCTCAACTGCTCAACTGATAACTTGAAAGTTTGCATATAAATTCTCAATTTACCGAGGATGTTTATAGGCTTATTTTCAATCCTCCAAGATTTCAGAAGGTCTAGTTTTCAGTTTATCAAGTTTTTAATTAGACCAACAGGTTAACTGCTAGTTGATATATAAGCGATGGCTGATTACTTGAGTTTAATTTATTCGACTGGTTGTATTTGTGGAAAGGAGAGATGATTTTGAGTTAACTTTATTGATTAATAACTATTCATAATTCACTAAGAAACTGGTTCATTTAGGGCCGGTTTCTGAGCTCGGGATTTAGCTGAGTTCTAGACTTTAACACTTGAGTCAGAAAATTGGCTTTCCGAAACTGGGCGTATTCGCCGGTTTAAATTAAATTTCGAAAAACTAGAAAATTGAACACAAAATAAAATAAGAGAAAATAGTGAAAGTTTTCAGCTATTTTGAATATTTAGGAATGTTTCATTTCGTCAAGGAAAAACTTTTCCAATTATAGAAATGAGAAAATATATATTATCATAAAAAGTGCGACTACGCCCCGTCTCGGGAAGCCAATTTTCTGACTCCAGCTGTTTAAAGTCTAAAACTTGGCTATATACCCAGCTCAGAAACCGGCCCTAAATCATCACAAATAGAAGCGTTTGTACTGTATTATCTATCATTCATCCCCTCATCACACCTGGGCTAAAAATACTCGAGAGTAGAGAGAATATAGAGAAGTAGTAATACTAGAAGTTGCCTTTGAAAATAAATAAATACATAAAGATTGCTGATTACTTGAGTTTAATTTATTCGACTGGTTGTATTTGTGGAAGGAGAGATTTTGAGAAACTCCATTCATAAATAAACGATTAAGATTGATTGATTGATTGAGTACTTTATTCATGTAGATTACAACAATATATACTGGCTTATACCTTATATACAATAGCTTACAATACAGCAAAATATAGATGAATTTACATGATATAGACTGAGAAAATAATATTGAACTGTATATGATATGAAAAAGCAATTTTTGATAACTATAGATAATATTGTTATGCATCTACATAAATTGGCGGAGCTTGGACATATCAATGTCCATTCTTCGAAAGAATATTAAAATATCCTCCCCACTAACTCTCTACCAAAACGATGGCTGATTGTTTGAGTATCTGATTGTTTGAGTATCTGATTGTTTGAGATTGTTTAATTATCTGACTGGTAGTATATCTGTGAAGGAGAGATCATTTGAGATAACTTCATTTATGAATAAGCGATGGATTATTGCTTGAGTTTACTTATTTACTGGTTGTATCTCTGTGAAGGAGAGATGACTTGGGGTATTTCCATTCATAAATAAACGATTGCTGATTGCTCGAGTTCAATCAATTCGACTATATTGAGGTCCACGTTATCATGGCAGTGGAGAAAGATAGGAGACAACGTTGCCGATCCTCTGTCTTGTCAATCTATGGAGGTAGGTGATACAGGTTTATTGATGTAATAACTGTTCATTCTCGTTTAAAATAATCAATTATATTTGATTAAGCAAGAAATTATATTTTATAATGAATTTTCATAATTAAGATGAAATATTTTGTTAATTGATTATTAATTCTACATTGTTACAAGACGATCTGGCAACAGAGCAAAGCGAGAAAGAGATAGCACTATCCGCTTTGTCGACTGCAACCCAATGTTAATCAAATACTGCCATTATAACGTGGATCTCAATGTAGTCGAACTGATTGAACTCGAGCAATCAGCAATCGTTTATTTATGAATAGAGTTATCTCAAATCATCTCTCCTTCACGAGATACATATGTTTTATGACTTGTGTTAATATTGTATTATTACGATGCATAACATAAAATAAAATTGAATTGAATTGTTCATGGTAAGATACATTTTCAAGATGTTCTATGTTTTTGAACGGTAGTATAAAGGTGCGTGCGGATGTGCGCGCCGCGAGCATGAGCAATTCTTTTAATCAGCTGAATCAGCTAATCAGCTGACAACCAGTCAGATAAATTAAACTTAACAGCCACCGTTTATTTATGAATGAAGTTATCTCAAATCATCTCTCCTTCAAGCCTGGTTTTCACTAGTAGAGTTAGTGGTCGAGTAACTGGAATACTAACTCTACCGAGTTAACTCTACTCTACTTACTTGGTCGAGTAACTGTTTTCACTACAATTTAAAAATAGTAGGTAGAGTGTGTTGTCTAGTGAACAGAACTAACCTTCAAATGTCAATACTTTTTAATAAATTGACACTTGAACACTTAATAACATCCTCATAAATTAACATTTTTTAATAAATCAATACTTTTTACTTTCCTTGCCCTATTACCATAGATAAGGAAAGTATTGCTTTCCGAAAAAAATTAAGGTACCCCAATTTCTAAATTTCTATACGTTTCAAGGTCCCCTGAGTCCAAAAACTGGTTTTTTGGTATTGTGTGTATGTGTGTGTGTGTGTGTGTGTGTGTGTGTTGTGGTGTGTGTGTGTGTGTGTGTGTGTGGTGTGTGGGTGTATGAGTGTATGTGCGTCTGTGTACACGATATCTCATCTCCCAATTAACGGAATGACTTGAAATTTGGAACTTAAGGTCCTTTCACTATAAGGATCCGACACGAACAATTTCGATCAATGCAATTCAAGATGGCGGCTAAAATGGCAAAAATGTTGTCAAAACAGGTTTTTCGTGATTTTCTCGGAAACGGCTCCACGATTTTGATCAAATTCATACCTGAAATAGTCATCGATAAGCTCTATCAACTGCCACAAGTCTCATATCTGTAAAAATTCCAGGAGCTTCGCCCCATCAATGCAGATAGATTCCCAATTATCAGGCTTCAGATACAATTAAACGAAAAAATCAAGTGGAGTAGATTGAGCATGAAAATCTCTACAATTAATGTTCAGTACCATTTTCACCTAAAATGAAAATAAGCTTTAAATTCGAGAAAATGTGATTATTCAATTGCAAATTATTGTTGATTCTATTAAGTCATTCACTATGAAGAGATAGCAGACCTCATGTGTGTCTCCAGCGTTATTGCCCTGTCACCAGCTGGCTCAAATATTTGAATAGTAGACTTGAATGCCGGGAACAATAGCGTCAGTGATCAATTTTCATAACGGCAAGGAAAGTTTGTGTGAGTGCGCCACACCAGATTTTTAATAAATGATAATACTTCTTGAACAATCTGTGAAGGAGAGATGATTGATAGATGGGCCGG
>NW_024094295.1:0-9686 GCF_014356525.2 Nilaparvata lugens
ATGATCGACCGGGAGCAAGAGTGGAACGCGAGAATATCTCCCGTAACGCTCATGATCGGTGCGAGTGCGGTGCGAGGGCGGAGCGATCGCGGAGTAATGGCGGAACGAGGGCGGAGCGTGCGCGGAGTGGGTTGGGGGCGCGTATAGGTGTACGCACCTTAGTATTCATTTTTGCTGCTCATATTCAGCGGGTAATTTGCGCTGAACGCCTTTTTCACTTTACCGTCAGGTCATCAAAAATACCTTTTTTTCTGTAATTACTGTACTGATTTTTCTTCATATTCATTATTTCGGGGGGGGGGGGGGGCTTATATACGCCCCTGACAAGGAGTATCCTTATTATTTTATTTCTCGGTCAGTGATTTTTTGTAAAAATAATATATAAACATGCACAAAAATAGAATTCATTTCATACATGAAGTCAGTTTCCTTTTTTTATTTATCTATTTAATTCGGATGATGCCCACATGATCTTTTTGGTTGACCGTCGGAAATGGAAAGTGTGTTGGTTGGTGAATTGATGAGTTAATCAAACTTCCATGCCAACATCGGGATTCGAACCCACGAACCATGTCCTTAATCTAGCTTATTTCCAACCACCACTAGCTTTCCTTCTTCTTCATCAAGTTCTTGAGCTCCTTCTTCCTCACTCACTTCTTGTTCATGCTCTTCTTCTTCTTCTTTTTTCTCTTACTTTCCTCCTTCTTCTTCTTCCACCTCCTCCTTCTTATTCTTCTTCTTCTTCTTCTCCTCCACCTAATCATCATCCTCCTCCTCAACAACTTCGTCTTCCCCCTTCTCTTCTACTTCCTTCGCCTCCTCTTAAAATTCCTCCACATCCTCCATCACCTCCTCATCCTCCTCTTTGTCCTCATCCAACTCATCCTCCTTCTCTAAAACCTTCTCCTCCTCCTCCTCTTGAAATTCTTCAAAGTTCTTCATCTTTTCCTCATCCTCCTCCTAATCCTCCTCCACCTCATCACCAACCTCCTCTTCTACCACTTCTTCCTCCTCCTCCTCCTCTAAAACTTCCTTCTCCTCCTCTAAAACGTCCTTCTCCTCTTCTAAACCTTCCTTCTCCCTCTAAAACTTCCTCCAAGTCTTTCACCTCCACCTCCAACATTTCATCTTCCTTCTCACTTCACCCCACTCCAATCCCATACCTACCCTAGGTCACCACCCAACCCAAACCACAGCTCTCCACTGCATTAAGGCTCAATTTTTCATCACTTGTCTACTCTGTGCAGCCGCATGAAACCCACTGTAATAAATAGAGCCTAGGTTCAAGAAAAAAATTATAACCGAGGAAAAATACCCGGCTCCAAACCTTTTCACTACCTCTGAACATGATTTGTTGATACACTGGATACAGGTTTAGAAAACCACAAGTTTTTAAACTTTGTCTAAGTAGTGAATCCGTAGCTTAATTGGTATAGCACGCGCTACTCATGATTGAAAGGTTGCTGGTTCAAGACCAATGGAACTCTTTTTTGCTGAGAATTTTCAACTCTGATAAAGATTATCAATTTTAGGTTAGGAACACTAGTTGTTGTCTCAGCCATAGCTACCTCTAATACAAGGCCGCGGCCTACGATACTGCAACGTCGCAGTGTAGGCCTAGAATCTAATCATTCATGACTAGCCGTCAGGCTCGCTTCGCTCGCCATATACGTCTAGCCAGAGGGCTCCGCCCAATGGACCCCCGACTGGATCGACCAAAGATGAGATCAGCAGGCGAGCGAAGAATTTTCATTTGAGAATTTTTATCATATGTTAGGACAATCCAGTCGGGGGTCCAGACTAAACGTCTGGCTAAACGGATATGGCGAGCGAAGCAAGCCTGACGGCTAGTGATATAATATTCCCAGGAATAGCTCTGATTGAAGTAGCAGTGCCCAATCAATTTTTCCACGATAAATGCATTTCAACCTTCAACTTGGTGCCAACCTAACAAAGTCAACTCAACTTAATGCCAACCTGACAAAATTATTAATTTATTTACCAGTTAACAACTGTTTCGAAGAGGAACTCTCTCTCTAGATTATAGTTCTATATTAACATATGGTATGGACATTTTTCAATATAATAAGAGATAAGAAGAATATACATGCTAAAAGACGAACTTTAGACCCTTAAAAACCACCCTTGGAGTTAAAATATTGCAAAAAGATTTCTTAGTGCACCTCTAAAGGGCCAACTGAACATACCTACCAAATTTGAACGTTTTTGGTCCGGTAGATTTTTAGTTCTGCGACTGAGTGAGTGGTGAGTCTTCAGTCAGTCAGTCAGTCCGTCAGTCATTCAGTCAGTCAGTCATGAGTGAGTGCCATTTTGCTTTTATATAGATTGGTGAAAAAGATCAGCTGGTATTTCTTTAAAACTTGTGGCTATATCTCAGCTCGACTAGCTAATTCGACTGGATGGAGCCGGAAAATCCCATTCAATTAGGATCGAAAAATTGATCGGC
Source organism: Nilaparvata lugens (assembly GCF_014356525.2). Classification (NCBI taxonomy): domain Eukaryota; kingdom Metazoa; phylum Arthropoda; class Insecta; order Hemiptera; family Delphacidae; genus Nilaparvata; species Nilaparvata lugens. The sequence goes on from NW_024094295.1 coordinate 2,468, forward strand.
CGGAGCCGGCCGTGCACGGCCGTAAGAACCTGTTGCAATGGACGAGCATCTATTCCTTTCTTTGCTGGGGGATCGTTCGGACGAGTTCGGTAGTTTTCGGCCGATGCTAGTTCGGACGTAAACGACGGTTCTAGTGGACAGCCCACCTAAGGAATGAAGGAACGTAATTTTTGCAATATGATACATAATATTATTCTATTTTTGAATTTTTGATGTTTGCTGGGCATAAGGAGATTGCATTCTAAAACACAAAATCTTCCTCATGAGAAGAACGGGTTAACCGCAAGTACTTGATTGACCGAGCGAAGTGAGGTCTAAGATTCGAGTCGACGGTTTGGCATTTCTCTTAATGTTTATATGTTGCGCATTTACGGCGAAACGCGGGAGTAGATTTTCATGAAATTTGACAGGTATGTTCCTTTTTAAAATGCGCGTCGACGTATACTGAAGGTTTTTGGAAATTTTGCAGGATAGTATAAAAGGAAAAAGGAGCCTCCTTCATGCCAATATTAGAGTAAAAATCAGGCTATAGAATTATTCATCATAAATCAGTTGTTTAGTGGACTATAATACTAACCGTTCAAAAACATCGAACATCTTGAAAATGTATCTTTCCATAAACGTTGTAGTGTAGACAGTTTCAGCCAGACCTGATAACAGCGCTCACACTCACATTCCGGGACGACACGTCACGGTACGATAGGACAGAAAGCTAGACATTTTAAATTGATAAATTATTTATTATTTTTTGAGAAAACATAACAACAGGTCAATGTAACTTACTGAGCGCGAAGTCTACTCTTCACAGAACTACTAGTGGAGGAGAAGTTAGGAATGAGGGGAAGAAGATGAAGAAGAAGAAGAAGAGAACTAGATAAATACAGGAGAGCTTGAAAAGGCAATGGTGGGTTTTGACCTCAATCTGAAGAGAATATACACTGATACAGTATAAAGAAGGAATCCTGCTCGAGTGCTGAAGCTGGGATTTATTGAACGAAGAAGAGGAGGAGGAGGAGGAGGAGGAGGAGGAGGAGGAGGAGGAGGAGGATGATGAGGAGGAGGAGGTGGAGGGTGTGGTGGAGGGGTAGGTGGAGTAGGAGAAGAAGTTGATGGGGGAGTAAGAGGATGATGAGGATAAGGAGGTGGTAGAGATGGAAAAGAAGAGGAGGAGGAGTTGGAGGATTTAGCGGAGGAGGTGGAGGAGAGGGAAAGGAGGTGGAGGAGGAGGAGGAGTAGAAAGATGAGGAGGAGAAGAGATTTACTGAGCTATAGGATGGATGGGATTTGAGATGATGCTTTTCAGCCGAGATTGCGATGATTGTGCAGCAGAAGAAAGATGTGAAACGTAAAAGGATATTGACGAATGAGCATTGGGACTGTAGTACAAAAATGAGTAGTGCTCCAGTTTGAATAGCTAATTTTTGTAACTGAGTGTCCTCTTTCAGGATTTCTCTCCTTCTTTTTATTTCAATTGTATCTGAAGCCTAATAATTGGGAATCTAAAATAAAACTTTGCATAGATGTGGCGTAGCTCCTTAAAATTTTTACAGATATGGGACTTGTGGCAGTTGATAGAGCTTATGACATCAATTTCGCCATTTTAGCTGTCATCTTGAATTGCATTTGATCGAAATTGTTCGTGTCGGATAGGGGAAGGACCTCAAGTTCCTAATTTCAAGTCATTACGTTAATTGGGAGATGAGATATCGTGTACACACACACACACTCACACACACACATACAGACCAATACCCAAAAACAACTTTTTTTGGACTCCGGGGACCTTGAAACGTATAGAAATTTAGAAATTGGGGTACCTTAATTTTTTTTGGAAAGCAATGCTTTCCTTACCTATGGTAATAGGACAAGGAAAGTAGAAATTACTGACAAGTACCTACCCATTATTTATACTCTATTTATATATCAATACTCACACTGAAATTTTACTAAAAATATTGAAAAGAAATAGAAGTTATCAAGTACCTCCAATAAGATAAATAAGGGTACTTGAGAACTTATATCTCATTTCAACTATTTCTCAATCTATGAAACATTCTTTCCTGAAGGTGATGCCCACATTGGCACTGGGCTTGTGCTGAATCTGGGATGTTCAATTAGAAAACATGAATGCAGAACTATTTCCGTATCTATGGAAGTTTCTACGAGGTTAAATGTTATAACCACACACACATGATCTCGTTTTCTATTATTCTTTTTTACAATGAAGCACAGATTGGGAGAGAAAACTAAGAATACCTTGTGCTATCTTTCTCCCAAATTTAGGAAACATTAAAAGTCCAAATGAGGCTATGTCATCTAGATTTCAACAAACTTTTCTGTCCAAAAATATTTACACAAACCATTCTTTTGAATTTAGATGTTCCAAATACCAAAATAATAATAATTTATAACACTCAATTATTTCTATAGTGAGATCCACGTTATAATGATAGAAGAAGATAGGAGACAAGAGATGCCGATTCTCTGCTTTGCCACTGCCTTCTATAGAGGATAGCTGATACCTGGTATATCAATGCAATATCAACTGTTCATTCTTGTTTGAAATGATCAATGACATTTTTTCGGTCGAGAAAATATATTTTTCAATGGTTGAATAATACATTTTCATGGATGAGATTCAATATTTTCTAAATTAATTTCTACATCGTTAAGAACGATCTAGCAACGTTGCTGAGCTGGAAAACGATTGAACTATCTGATTTGTCGAATGATAGACAAGGATAGCAACACCAGTTTTAATCAAATACTGCCATTATAACGAGAACCCCACTATAGAAACCTCACCTACGCATTGCCCTGGAAACGCTTTCAACTAACGCTGGAAAATAAAACTCAACAATTAAAACCCCCACGAAAATTACATTTAAACCGTCCATTCAGTTACTGCATCGCATAAACCCCGAAAGTGTGAACCGGGTCTAAATAGGGCATGTGCACACTGCTAATTCAATTTATAACACCAGTGTGCGCTGGCCCGAATATACCCCCACCCCATCTCTTGCCTACAGTGAGGTCCACTTTACGATGGCAGTATTTGATTAACATTGGTGTTGCTATCCTTGTCTATCATCCTACAAAGCAGATAGTGCTATCCTTTTATTTCTCCGCAATGTTGCCAGATTGATTTTGAACCATGTATAAATATAAATAATTAACAAAATATTTGATCTCGATTATGAAAATTGATTATTGAATCATTGAAAATAGTTATTTGTGCAACTAGTGCGCAAAGTGACAGTTTGCTGCACCGAAAGAAACGTTTACGCACGAGCCGTAGGCGAGGGCGGAATGGTTTCTTGAGTGCAGCAGAGGAACTTTGCTCACGTATTTCACATTAAATTTTTCCTACAGTTACCATTGAATATGAGAAGTGGTTGATTATGGGTAAAATGATGGCTGAAATCCATCAAATGCTTGCCTTTATGAATTTGTTATTAATAACAACTTTAATTTATCTTAAACTTGATAATCCAATTGATAATAATCGATAATTTATTCAAGTTAGAAATAAAATTAATCCAATGAATTTGAAAATTTGAATAATTTTTAGTAAATCTTAATTTCTAAATAATTTTTCAACCAATCAATTTATGAATGAAAAAAATATTATTTGAAATAATGAATAATCAATAATATTCAAAATGTCTAATTTAATGATTTTCTCATTTTTATTTATTTGAGAAACAGAAAAAAATATAGATAGAACAAATTCGCATCCAAAATACATGTCAAAAATGTCAACAGCTGATTCGGATGGCTGCAAGATAATAAGCAAAGTAATACTTTGCGCACTAGAGCGAAAAAGTGATTCTTTGCGTTCTGTAATCAGTGCAGGAATGGTCACTTTTCAAGGTAACTGTAGGAAATAGTTATTTGTGCAACTAGTGCACAAAGTGACAGTTTGCTGCACCGAAAGAAACGGAATGGCTTCTTGAGTGCAGCAGATGAACTTTGCGCACGTATTTCACATTTATTTTTTCCTACAGTTACCATTGAATATGAGAAGTGGTTGATTGAATGATTATGGGTAAAATGATGGCTGAAATCCATCAAATGTTTGTGTGTGTGTGTGATGCTGTTTTAATAGCAACTTTAATTCATTTAAAAATTATAATCCAATTGAAGTTGAAATTCTCAGCCAAAGTTCTCATTTTTATTCATTCAAGAATCAAAAAAATACAGATGGAAAAAAACTTCACATTCAAAATACACGCCAACAGCTTGTTGGCTGAACCGAGATGCAAGATGGCTGAACACAACAAGATGGCTGAACCGACAAGCGCGTGACCTAGCGGGAAGTCTAGTTTGTTTCATCCAGCTAAAATTACTGAAACACGTATCAGAAATTTAGACTTTTGCTCAAATTAATGAGAAAATGCTCAAAGTAAACTGAAAATATTTATAAAAATAACATAGACAACAGAGAATATTTATTGTAGTATTGTTATGTTTTTTATTATTTTTTTTATATGAATATCGAACGGTAATCATTTAACCTCAAAATTCGAATTTTATAATGTATATTTGCTACTTTTCTCATTTCTTGGAGTTGAAATAATAATTATCAATAGAAAAGAACTATTATTTATTATTTAATGATGAAATTCTTAAATGATTATTTAATTATGATTTAAATGAACATTATTCTTGTTTTGGATTTCTAGAGTGGGATTTTTCATAATGTAGGGTAGCCATTGAAATGATTCTTATCTAAATCTAACCACAGTCATTTTTACCAGCTTAATTTTTGTTTTCGTGCACTAATCCTCCATATAACCTACCAACTATTTTGTGTTGCCATGTTGCAAATCTGGAGTGCAGAAAAATTTTTTCCCGCACTAGAGCGGAAAAGTGAATCTTTGCGTTCTGTAATCAGTGCAGGAATGGTCACTTTTCAAGGTAACTGTAGGGAAAATATATTTTCTTGACGGATAAAATACAATAGATCATTTTAAACAAGAATAAACAGTCAATATTACATCAGATAGTCCATGTCGGTATCAACTATCCTTTATTGAAGGCAGTGGTAAGGGAGAGATCGGTAACGCTGTCCTCCTATTTTTGTCCACTGCCAAATACAAATACAATTATAGCGTGGACCTCACCATAGCGTTAAGGGGTTAACTCAATTTTATCATTGAACCAACCCCCTTCCAATCCAGACCGCTTTTCACCTCCCTAAAAATAGCTTTTCATTCTCCAGTTTGAAATGTGTGTGGCCATTGATAACAAATTTCCCCCTCGTCCTTCTCACTCACTCCCCCAAAAAGCCTCTATTCCCTCTTTCTCCTTCTCATATCCCAAAAATATACTGTTCCACTCCAGCCGCCTTTCTATAGTGAGGTGTCCACGTTATAGTGGCAGTTGACAAAGATAGGAGAAAAGCGTTCCCGATTCTCTGCCTTGCCGCTGCTTTCTATAGAGGATAACTGATACCGGAATATCTGATGTAATAATATCAAACTGTTCATTGTCGTTTAAAATGATCGATATTATAATGTATTCGACAAGAAAATATATTTTTCAATGCTTGGATAATGAATTTTCATAATTGAAAATGAATATTTTGTTGATAATTTATACTTCTACATTGTTAAAAGCGATCTGGCAAAGTTGTCGAGCTGAAGATAGATAGCACTATCTACTTTGTTGAATGATAGACAAGGATAGCTACACCAATGTTAATCAAATACTGCCATTATAATGAGGCGACAGTTAACAATACATGTTTAATTGTCTAACCGAGCGGAAAATAAATTCAGTTTTAAAAGTTTGACATTTGGAGTTGATTATGACCCAGTAGCTATAGCCATCTATCGGCTGCTTTTAGAAATACATCGCCCAGGAGAGAGTAGGCAAAGCTACGAGCTACCAACTGTATCAATGGGCGTGGCTTCAACGTGTATCAAGCCTGTGATTGGTCGGTTCTGATTCCATTCATCCTTTCTCTACAATCTCTACTCTGTAAAAATGTTTCATAGTAATTTTCAAGAGCTTTGTGGGTTTTGAAATAAATAGAATTAGAAAGTATCAATGAATATCAAATTTGAATAAAATGAGGAATTGAAATTGTCATAACCGCTATATTTTGTTAGTCGGAAAATAAATATTTCAATAATTTATTAATATTTATTTTTTCTAATTGACATTAAATATTTCAATTAAATTTCTACATTGTTGAAAATAACGATCTGACAACGTTGTGGAGCTAGAAAAGCATAACTCTATCTGTTTTGTCGAATGATAGACAAGGATATCGTAAGGTCCACATTATTATGATGGTAGTGCTTGTTTAGCAATGAATGGTATTGCTATCCTTGTCTATCATTCAACAAAGCTGATAGCGCTATCTTGATCTGCCAGATCGTCTTTTAACAATGTAAAATTGATAATTAATTTACAAAATATATCATCATAATTCTGAAAATTCATTATAATATTATTGAAAAATATAGTTTATTGCTTAATAAAATAAAATTGATTATTTTAAACGAGAATGAACAGTTAATATTACATCAATAAACCTGTATTTGCTAACGTCTATAGAAGGCATTGACGAGACAGAGGATCAGCAACGTTTTTCTCCTATCTTTCTTCACTGCCATTATAACGTGTACCTCACTATAGTCTCCACAGGATATCCCTACTGATAGAGAAGAAGAGTAGATATCCTTCTCTACTTTTGAAAATGGAGGGGGGTGATTCAGATCATCCCCTAATCCCCTGCCTCCATCCCACGTAGCAGTAATTACCGAACCAGGATTACAGGACTAATTAAATTAATAACGCATCGGTGGTTAGTGGTTAGCCTTGTTTACGGTTGTAATGCTTTAGAACGCTGTAGTAATCCTTTATTAATGATAGGTTTTTTGTAGTCATTCGAGAGACGGCGCTCCAAGGGTTTTGAAACAAGAGTTGAATAGTATCCATGATTATCAGGTTAGAATAAGAGGAGGAATTAAAATTGTCATAACCACCTATCATCGGACAACTTTCGAGAAACTAGTATTTGATTAAGTTTGTAGAGTGAATGTTGAATAGTTGTGGAACTTTTCCATAATTGAAGAGACTTGAAAAATTGCCGAAATTTAACACGAAAGCATGCTCGTGTGAAATAATAATTTTCATTAAAATAAAGTGGGTTTTTTGACAATTTATTAAGTCTCTTCAAAATAGTTTTTTGACAGACGGGGGGAGG
>NW_024094297.1:0-10052 GCF_014356525.2 Nilaparvata lugens
ACTTCGTGGGTTTCCTTCAATTTTACCTTATTTGAGCGTTTTTCAGTGAAGACCACGTTTTAATGACAGTGGAGAAAGATAGGAGAACAACGTCGCCGATTCTCTGCCTTGCCACTGCCTTCTATCAAGGATAGCTGATACCGGTATATCTTATGAAGTATGAACTGTTCATTCTTTGTTCCAATATCAAAAATCATCAACGCATCAAACAGTACAATAACATATGATTTGTGATTCACTATCTAGTCTATATACGAGTCTAGTCTATCTAGTCTAATTTCTAATAATCATATTGGACCTTCAATCTTCTTCTTCTTCTATATATATATAATATATATATATATACTATATATATATATAATCTAGAAGCGAAATGGCACTCACTCACCGACTGACTGACTTACTGATTCACTCACTCGCAGAACTGAAAATCTACCGGACCAAAAACGTTCAAATTTGGTAGGTATGTTCAGTTGCGCCCTTTAGAGGCGCACTAAGAAATCTTTTGGCAATATTTTAACTCTAAGGGTGGTTTTTTTTAGGTTTAAAGTTCGTCTTTTAGCATGTATGATCTTCTTATTCTCTTAATTTATAATTGATATGTCCATACCATATGTTTATATAGAACAATATCTAGAGAAAGTACGTCTTCGAAAACAGTTGTTAACTGTAACTAAATAATAATTTTGTCAGGTTGGCATTAAGTTGAGTTGACTTTGTTAGGTTGGCACCAAGTTGAATTGAAATGCATTTATCGCGGAAAATGATTGGCACTGCTACTTCAATCAGAGCTATTCCTGGGAATATTATATTACTAGCCGTCAGGCTCGCATCGCTCGCCATATCCGTTTAACCAGACTCTAGTCTTGTCCCCCAACTGGATCGTCCTAACATATGATAAAAATAATCAAATGAAAAATGCAGGCGAGCGAAGCGAGCCTGCTGATCTCATTCTTGGACGATCAGTCGGGGTCCCGGGGCGGAGCCCCCTGGCTAGACGGATACGCGAGCGAAGCGAGCCTGACGGCTAGTATGCTTATATTCTCACTAGCCGTCAGGCTCGCTTCGCTCGCCATATCCGTCTAGCCAGGATTAGCCAGGATCCGTCTGGACCCCCGACTGGATCGTCCAAGGATGAATCAGCAGGCTCGCTTCGCTCGCCTGCATTTTTCATTTGAGCATTTCATCATATGTTAGGACAATTCAGTCGGGGGTCCAGACTAAACGTCTGGCTAAACGGATATGGCGAGCGAAGCGATTATTCCCAGGATTGAAGTAGCAGTGCCCAATCAATTTTTCCGCGATAAATGCATTTAAATCTTTAACTTGTGCCAACCTAACAACAACTCAACTTAATGCCAACCTGACAAAATTATTATTTAGTTGCCAGTTAACAACTGTTTCGAAGAGGTACTCTATCTAGATTATAGTTCTATAGTAACATATGATATGGAAATTTCAATTATAAAATTCAAGAGATTGGGAGAAGAAGAATTACATGCTAAAAGACGAACTTTAAACCCTTAAAACACCATTCGAGTTCAAATATCGCCAAAAGATTTCTTAGTGCGCTTCTAAAGGGCCAACTGAACATACCTACCAAATTTGACGTTTTGGTCCGGTAGATTTTTAGTTATGCGAGTGAGTGAGTGAGTGAGTGAGTGAGTGAGTCAGTCAGTCAGTCAGTCAGTGAGTGCCATTTCGCTTTTATATATATATATAGATTTATACAGTCGAAATCGTTCCCATTGCATGTTATCTGTGATCCATCCGTGATTGATAAGGCTGGTTGACATTCATAGCCATTAAACAGAGGATGTACAAGCCATCACAGGATGAATTATCATAGATAGCTATGATCACAACCCCCAAACCAGGATATTATATTGAAGTCCACGTTATAATGGCAGAATTTGATTGACATAGGTGTTGCCAACCTTGTATATCAATCTACAAAGCAGATAGCGAATGTTTGAAGTTGAGATGATACTGTATCATATTGTGTTGATACTGTATCATGTTGTGGTTGTTCGTGTTCTTGTTCTACAGTGAGGTCCACGTTATAATGGCAGTATTTGATTAACATTGGTGCTGCTATCCTTGTCTATCATTCGCAAAGCATACAGCGTCATCCTCTTGTAGCTCTGCAACGTTGCCAAATTGTTCTCTAACAAGGAAGGAATATAGATAGATAGATAGATAAAGAATTTTAATGATACTCATACAAAAAAGCACAATTACAATTCCAACAAGGAAGGAATATAATTGATTAACAAACTATTCAATCCCAATTATGAAAATTAAGTATTCAATCATTGAAAAATATAATTCCTTAGCGAATGAAATATAATTGATCAAGAATAAAAAGTTGATAACATATCAGATATACCGGTACCAGCTATAGAGGGCAGTGGCAAGGCAGAGAATCGGCAACGGTTTTCTACTATCTTCATCCACTGCCATTATAAAGTGGACCTCAAATGTTGAATTTACAACACTTTTAAAAATATCAAATGTAAATACAACCTTCTCTGTGTCCCTAAATGAATAAAGGATGATATATCCTTGGATCATGTGCGTAACAAACACACATTACAAGCAACTTCTAATGTTGTCAACAAAATAAATGTCTTCAATTGGTGAGCATCTGGCGTTTATCGGGCCGCGAACAAGAGGGAACAAGGGTGCAGTTGAATTAGGAGAATAAGAGAGAACAAAAGAAGGAGAAGGAGAAGAAGAAGAAGAAGAAGAAGAAGAAGAAGAAGGGGTTGGTTGTTACAATTTTAATTGCACTCCACACTGCCTCACACTGAGTTCACCATTATTCTATTCAAATTTGGCGCGTTCACAGAGTTGTTGTTTTCGTTGCTTGTATTTCTTCAACTAACGAGTGATGTGTCGGTTCTCTTCAAACAAATTCACTCTCACTCTTCCTCCTTCTTCTTCTTCTTCTTCTTCACATCCTCCTACTCCTACCTTTTCGCTCTCACCTACTGTTCCTTTGAGACTTTATTCCTTAATGTATGAGCTCTGTTCAAATTCAATCATCCTCTCATTTTCTACCATGTATTATTTTCCTCCTGCTCCATTTTCTTCTTTTTCTTCTCCTCCTCCTCCTCCTTCTTTTTTTTCTTCTACTTCTTCTTTTTCTTCTTCTTTTTCTTTTTCTTCTTCTTCTTCTTCTTCTTCTTCTTCTTCTTCTTCTTCTTCTTTCTTCCTCCTCCACCTCGTTCTCCTTCTTCTCATGCAATGGGTCTGTCTAGACCTAGCACAAAATAAAAATCACTCATCACCTGCTTCTTCTATTTCCCCTTCCTCTTCTAATTCTGTCTTCTCCTCTTTCTCTTCTTCCACTTCTTACTCTTGTTGAGGCGGGCTCTGTTCGAATATTCATTCATCCTCTTTTTTCCACTGTGTACTATTCTCCTGCAACTTCTTCTCCTTCTTCTCTTTTCTTTCTTCTTCTCCTTCTTCTTAGGGTTGTGTGGCAGAGAGGACCTGGAGTCCTAACTCCGCACTAATAAAGGCGATTAATCAATCAATCTCCTTCTTCTACTTCTTATCCTTCTTCTCCTTTGTCTCCTTCTTCATCTAATTATCCCTCTTCTCCTTCTTCTCCTGCTTCTTCTCTTCCTCCTTTCTCATCTAATTCCTTCTACTCCGCGTCTCTTCTCTCCTTCTACCACTTCTGTTTTTTTTTCTGTTGATGTGGGCTATGCTCAAATCCTTGTTTTTCACTGTGTGCTCCTCTCACTCCATCTTCTCCACCTTCTTTTTTCATTCTTCTCCTCCCTTCTCCTTTCTCGTCTTGTTCTCCCTGGTCCTCTTCTTCATCTAATTATTCTTTTTTTTCTTCTTCTTCTTCTTTCTCCTTTATCCTATTTTTCTTCTTCTTCTTCTTCTTCTTCTTCTTCTTCTTTCTTCTTCTTCTTCTTCTTCTTCTTCTTCTTCTTCTTCTTCTTCTTCTTCTTCTTCTTCTTCTTCTTCTTCTCCTCCTTCTCCAACATGTGTTCTCTGTTGAGATTCATTCATCCTTTCCTTGTTCACTGTGTGGTATTCTCCTCTCAACCCTTCTTCTTCTCCTCCTGCCCTTACACCCCTCTCTTTTTCCAAAATTCTCCTCGTCCTCCACCTTCTACCACTACTCTTCCTCCTCTTCATCCTTATCCTCTCTCTCTTCAACCCCTACCTATGTTGGTCGGTGCCTTTGTACGCTTTCTTCACAGCTGAAGTGAATTTGCAGTGTTAATTGCTGCTAGTGTTTGTCTCCTGTTACTTCTCTGCTATTTGTTCAGTCTTCTCCTCTTTTATCTGTAAGGTCTCTAGAATTTTCCCTCTCGACTTTTGTCGAATAACATTACACTACCCATGTAGTTCTACAACCTTTACATTGCCTACACCAAAGAGTGGTAAATTAGTAAGGCTCTCTTAAGACAGTTCATTTGCTCCTCCGATGAATCCTTTTAACAGGATATCTACATCACAAGCATGTCTCTAAGTTTGTTTCTCCATGTTTCTTCGGTGCATTTCCATCGATTGACCGAGCGTAGTGAGGTCTATGTTTTAACTCGGATTTTCTTTTGTCTGTCTGTATGTAACGCGATTACGGCCAAACACGTAGATAGAATTCGATGAGATTTAGCAGGAATACACAAGGTTTTTTGAAATTTTGCATTTTAAGGATAATATGAAAAGGAATTCATCCATACTCTGATATCACTATATATAATCATCCACTTTGAAGATAAGATCAATCAGACTATATAATTATTCATAAACAATCAGCTGACAAGTGGATTATTCATTGCATGCATTACACGCATTGCTTGGTGACCAACACTACTTCAAGGTTTCCAGACAATTGATTGGTATTTATTTTATCATTGATATAACCGATTTGACTGTTTTGCCTTTCTGGTTTATGCTTTTTTTCATTCTCTCTTCTGAGAATTTCTGGAATCCCTGCTACTGCGGTCTTCAAAAAAATATTGTTTTTTCTTCTTTATTTATTCTTTTAATCAATCAAGGTATTAAGTATACTTATTTCTACATACTCATCCTTAAATATACATCAGCACAATATATTATCTATTTTATAATCAGAATATTAATAATACATCCACAATATAAGTTTAGTGTATTCTCTATTATTTACTTCTATGAGCAGATTAAGCTAATTATGTATAAAGTGGAACTCCTCCCTACACACAGATGGATAGTCTAGTAGGGGGATTCCCAAATATGTTTGTATATTGTATTTCTTATTCGTGTATTATGTTTTTTGGAAATAAACTAAACTGAATACACAGATGTCTGGCCATGTCTATTTCTATAACGTAGAGTTTCAATATCCTATTATATTAAGCGAGCAATTTCTGTTTATATTTCTATATCTGGTTATTTATGTTCAACGGATCTCGAAAACGGCTCTAACGATTTTCACGAAATTTGGAACATAGTAGGTTTATGATATAACAATTCGATTGTACCAAGTCTTATCCTTGGGAAAACTTGCTGAACGGCATTAAGAGGATAATTCATCCTTGGCTGAAACAGCTGAGACTTTCGTCGTCTGTGGATAGTAAAAAGTGAGCAAGAGATTCTGTGGAAAATCAAAATATCGCATCCCCGAAATGCATAAGGCCAGCTGTAAAATATAAACACGATCATTTCAGAGAATTGTGTTCTGTTTATCAATAAATAAAAATAACGAGCGAAGCTCGGTGCCCCGATATTTTTTATGATGCGTGCCCTCAGTATCAATATTCTCACATTTGGAAAACAAATTTAATAGGTGATTGAGAATAAAATAAAAAATGAACTTAATAATGCTGAATGAGTACCCTGTTTATTTTAATGGGAAATAGCCCTTAAGATAAAAGAGAACTGTTCTTTCTTGTTCAAAATACCTTAACCTTCTCTCCTACCTTAACGTATCCTTTAGGATTCCACTGTTTCTTTTCTTTTCACCATCTTCCTCTCATCATTCCTCTTTTTCCATCCTCTCCCTTCTCCTTGTACTACTTTATCTGAATACTGAAAGTGAGCATTTTTCTTCTTCTTCCTCTTCTTCTTCTTCTTTCCTCCTCACTCCCTCTCCCTTTCTTTCTCTTCCACTCCCTCCCTCAATCTCTGTCTCACACTCCTTTCTTTACACTCTCTCTCTCACTCTCTCTCTCTTTCTCACACACACTCTCTCTCATACACTCTCTCTCTCTCTCTCTCTCTCTCTCTCTCTCACACTCTTTCTCACACTCTCTCTCCTCTCTCCCTCTCTCTTCTCTCTCTCTCTCTCTCTCTCTCTCTCTCTCTCTCTCTCTCTCTCTCCTCTCCTCTCCTCATCTCTCTCTCTTCTCTCTCTCTCTCTCCTCTCTCTCTCTCTCTCCCTCTCTCTCTCTTCTCTCTCACACACACACTCTCTCTCTCTCTGATGGTTATGCCATTAACATAGCTCAAAACGTTGCATCAGCATTTCTATCCTAGCAAGTTCTCCCCCTTCTTCTCCTTCCGCTCCTTTTCCCCCTTCTCCTTCATTCCCTTTTTCATCACGTCTTCCTTCACCTTTTTCTCCTTCTCTTACATCATGTAGCGCTGTCCTTCATGTTTCTGTAATTCGGTTATAAATATTCATGAAAACTGTTCTGCTATGTCTGTGTTAGTGTGTTTGTGAGGGTGTGTGATGGGTGGGGGGGCTTGCTGTCATATGACATTCTAACAGAGCTAGCATTTTCACCCCCACATGAACCACCCCTAGCGTTGAGGACAGAGCTGACTGTTGATAAAATGAATTTCACCGGTGTTTGAAGTGTAAGGAGTCTCTAGAATGAAAATAATTGAAGTGAATAATATTGCTTTACAAAGTTTTTGAAAGAATTTTCTAAGATTGGAATATTCCAATAGAATAATCATAAAACAATGATAGATTATTATGATAATGTTTGAGTAATTATATTATTATTATTACAATTTAGTTGCGTAAAGCCACACATTTTTGAGCAAGGCTCAAGTGGCATGCAACTGTCAGTTCAGGATCGGATCCTGAGAATGCGTTGCAGCACTCCTCTATTGTATAGGGACATGCCTCTACCAATGTCCTGGTTATCTTAGATAAAAACACTTTATAACCACCACACAACCTAATATCCTCTGGAATACAATTATAAAACTTCAATCCTGAATAATACGGTCCTTTTTCAAGTAGAGAGAGTCTATGAATTGGGAGCTGGAACAAACATGCATTTTCTACCTCGAGTTCTGTATGAATGATTAATTCGGTCGACATTGAAAATTTCTGATTTTTTGAACACAAAGAAACCACTTCCAAGAAATAGATAGCTGGAACAGAAAGAAGCTGGAGTCTCCTGAGTATAGGTTTACAGGAAGAAGAAGGACTCACTCCCTCAAGAACCCGGAGTGCTTTTTTCTGCATTTTGAAGCATGTGTTCAAATAGTTCCTTCCTGACCCCCAAAATAAAATACTAAATCTAATCAATGATAGGTAATATCCGTGACCCTTAGAGCTGTCGTAAAATTTGAATTTGCCTTTACAGTTCTCAGAGCGAAGAGAGCATGATACAGTCTTTTTTGAAGCTTTTCCACGTGGCTATCCCACTTCAAGTCCCCCTGCAGTTCCATCCCTAAAAATTTTGTTTTTTCAGAAGCAGGATAGTCCCATCCCATTACCAGTGGATCTTTATCATTCCCTCTTGCAGAAAACTTCACAGTATTGATTTTACTCATATTTAACTTTAATGTAATTCAACTTTTTTATATAAATCTCAGTGAACAGCATGGAGTTTGATGAACTGCGCTTTTTCTGACGTTTCAAGAAGAGGGCAAAAAGCTCTCCGATTGGCTGATTGGATGACGTTCGGACCCCGCTGCTTATCATACAATTAGGGCTGATCAGAGCTTCCTGCTCTGCCGACTAGTCTGGAAACGCCAGAAAAAACGCTTTATGTGGCTTGGCCCAGATTCATTGGATCAATATACAGATCAAGTTCGTTAGCCAACGGAGTGATTCACTCCTTCTTCCTTTCTATGGATATAACAAATGGATATGTGGCTGAGCTCTTAGGGCCGTTGTACGTTTGTTTAAATTTAACCGATAAATATCGGTTGCTTCCATCAATCAACTTTCAACACTTTCAATCAATTTTCAACATTAAGGGACGGTTTCCGAGCTCGGGTTTTAGCCAAATCCTAGACTTTGAACAGCTGGAGTCAGAAAATTGGTTTTCCAAAACGGGGCGTAGTCGCAGTCATTGTCATAGTCACGCTTGAATTAAATTTCGAAAAACTAGAAAATTGAACACAAAATAAATAAAGAGAAAGTGTAAAGTTTCAGTTATTTTGAATTATTTAGGAATGTCTAATCTCGTCAAGGAAAAACGTTTCCAATTATAGAAATGAGAAAATAAAAAATGTGACTACTGTTATAAAAGCTGCGACTACGCTCCGTTTTGGAAAGCCAATTTTCTGACTCCAGCTGTTTAAAGTTTAGGACTTAGCTAAATCCCGAGCTCGGAAAACGTCTCTTAGTGTTGAAAATTGATTGAAAGTGTTGAAAGTTGATTGAAAGTGTTGAAAGTTGATTGATGGAAGCAACCGGAATTTATCGGTTAAATTTAAATAAACACACACAGACTTACGACTCAAGGCTCTAGTCATCAGGGAGAACTCGATCTGCTCGTTCAACTGAGATGCATTTGAACCATTCATCCAAATTTCAATGAGCACAAAATGAAAAAAGACCACCTTTCCTTCCACATGTTCAAACAAATTTGAGGGCGAAAATTGAACCAGTCATAAATTCGTCCAGGCATGACGTGTTATTAGGTTTGCGACGTGAGTTATGTTGGGGGGTTTAAGGGGGGATGCACCTCCCCCCCCCACAGTTGGTGGACACGTCTTTTCAGAAAAGTATATATATGGGACAGACACTAGCGCTACAACTGTACCTACAGAGCGGTGAAAATTGGAACTAATATCACCACACGTATAGTGAGGTCCAAGTTATGATGGTAGTATTTTATTAACAATAGTATTGCTATCCTTGTTTATCATTCGACAAAACAGATAGCGTTATCCTTTCCAGCTGTGAAACGTTGCCCCATGGTCTCCTTACAATGTAGAAATATAGTCAATAATCAAATACAGAATAATCAGTCACCATTATGGAAATGTGTTACTTAATCATTGAAAATTATATTTTCCTGACAAATAAAAATATACTTGATAATTCTAGACAAGAATGAAAATAGGGATTATCACATCAGATATATACCGGTATCGAATATCATAGGGAGAATATAGCATAAGAAGAAATCCCATGGTATAAGTAGTTTATGTTCCAAAATTTCAAGCCGATTCTATGTTAACTCAAGCCGATTACTGTCGACTACTGTCTATCATTACGTTTTTTTTTGTTTTTTTTGGTGAGAGGGTTAGAACAGCACAGTATGAGAGACTACCAGCGTCACATAGCCTCACGAAAAACAACCACTAGGACTATCGGCTTGAGTTAACAGTGAAATTTGCAGCATAAACACCCTATACCATGGGATATCTTCTAGAGCTATCTATTGTCTGTTCAGCTACCCTCTATTGAATGCAGTGACAAGGCAGAGTATTGGCAACGCTGTTTACCTATCTTTCTACATTGCCATCATGACGTCGACCTCACTATATAGTGAGGTGATGGCAGTGGAGAAGGTAGGAGAGCAACGTTGCCGATCCTCTGTCTTGTCAATGCCTTCGGTAGCTGATAAAGGTTTATTGATGTAATATTAACTGTTCATTCTCGTTTAAAATGATCAATTATATCTTATAAAGGAAGAAATTATATTTTCTAATAATTTCATAATGCATTTTCATAATTAAGTTAGGATAATTTGTTAATCAATTATCAATTCATCCTCTGTCTTGTCAATGCCTTCTATAGACGGTAGCTGAAAGTTTTATTGATGTAATATCAACTGTTCCTTCTCGTTTAAAATAATCAATTACATCTTATAAAGGAAAAAATTATATTTTCGTCATTTCAGTCGCCA
>NW_024094298.1:0-10008 GCF_014356525.2 Nilaparvata lugens
CGCCATCTTGAATTAAAATAATTTGATCGAAATTGTTCGTGTCGGATCCTTATAGTGTAAGGACATTAAGTTCCAAATTTCAAGTCATTCTGTTAATTGGGAGATGAGATATCGTGTGCACATTCACTCATACACATACAGACCAATACCCAAAAACCACTTTTTTGGACTCAGGGGACCTTGAAACGTATAGAAATTCAGAATTGGGTACCTTATTATTTTCGGAAAGCAACACTTTCCTTACCTATGGTAATAGGGCAAGGAAAGTAAAAATACCACAATATCAACTAGTAGTTCTGTGAACAGTAGACCTCGCGCTCAGTAAGTTACATTGACCTGTTGTTTATGTTTTCTCAGAAGATAATAATAATTTATCAATTTAAAATTTCTAGAAAAAAAACCTAAATAACATAGAGCTTTCTGTCCTATCGTACCGTGACGTGTCGTCCCGGAATGTGAGTGTGAGCGCTGTTATCAGGTCTTCTGCAACTGTCTACAAAGTGATGGAAAGATGGAAAGGTAGTATTATAGTCCACTAGACAGCTAATTTATGATGAATAATTCTATAGTCTGATTTTTACTCCAATATTGGCCTATGAAGGAGGGCTCCTTTTTCCTTTTATATATCCTTTAAATGCAAAATTTCCAAAAACCTTGTATATACGTCGACGCGCAATTTAAAAAGGAACATACCTGTCAAATTCATGAAAATCTATTACCGCTTTTCGCCGTAAATGCGCTACATTTAAACATTAAGAAATGCAAAACCGTCGACTTGAATCTTAGACCTCACTTCGCTCGGTCAACTACATAAAAAACTCTATTGCCAAAAAAACAATGTCCAGGTATACAAAATCAAAGTACATCGATATAAAGAATGTGAATAACGTTTAAGTTTATGTTCATATTTATGGAATTACACAGTCTTTGAAAATATTTTCAATTAATTTACGGATATTTTTCTAGTGTTGTTTGATCACCGAGAAATTTAATGCATGTTTTCACATTATAAACTACTAATATGTCTATTTTTCCACAATTATGAATTATTAATAGTCTTGTAATATACCCTGACATACAGTCTTCAGTTGTGAGAAACCTTTGATTCCAGTCTTTGCTCCAGCCACCTTACAAGCAAATTCTACACTTTTGTCCAATTCATGTCCTGAAAATGAATAATAAACTATTTAATAGATTCGCATATTTATAATAATTGATGAAAAAATCTGAGTAAAGGCAGGCATACAATTCATGTCCTGAAAATGAATAATGAACTATTTAATAGATTCGCATATTCTCGCATATAATAATATATTGATGAAAAAATCTAAGTAAAGGTAGGGGCACATATACCGCACCGAGCCTGACGTACAGACGAGCTAAGCCCACGACACGGTGATGGTAGGAGAACACACATATCCGTGCGACAGCCGAGCGGCAGCAGTGTCTCAGTTCTGTAGTGCTACTGTGGTTCTGATTTCTGAATAAAATGTTAAACTATTGTTAATAATATGGATGGCCGTAGTCGAGTGGATCAGATGCTTGCTTCATGATTCAGAGGCCCGGGTTCAAATCCCGGCCCGGGCAAGATATTTATCTCGGGCCATTCCCGTGTTTCGGATGCACATGGTTAAGCCGTAGGTCCCGCTGCCTAAAAGCAGTCGTTAGGTCATGTCAGAGGACCTGAAAACTCCGACACCAGACCTCAGCCAGCCAGGTCACTCGATATTATTATTATTGTTGTTAAATAAACACTATTTATTTATTATTAGATAGAGCGAACAATACAATAGTCGGAAAAGAAAAAACAGGCTATTGCCCAAAACTTCTTCATTTCCTGATTTTGTCACAAATCGTCCAAATATTAAAGCTTGTCACATCCGATTTAGATTTTATTTTTCAATTTTAAACTATTACCTGTAGACACAGAAGATGAGAATCATAGTGCTTGTATTTTAATTTCGGAGCATAACAATACCACAATCAGTCTAGTATCGGAAATAATATATCAGCAATAAACTTGTTATCTTCTGCCTTATGAATCTAAACTAATTAAATTAGTTTTAAATATAAGATATAGTCACGGGTTGCTTATTTTATTATTTATTATATTATGTGCCGGTTGCAGAAAAGCCGGTTAAATTTTAACCGTGATTACTTCCCACGAAACCTATCAGAGAAGCCGTCTTATCAGAAAGCCTTCTCTGATTGGTTCTCGTAAAATTAATCACGGTTAAAATTTACAGGCTTTTGTGCAACCGGGCCTCAGTCTATCATACCTTTGGCTTAACTTATTTAGTTCTTCTTTTACTTTTGGTTTAACTATTTTTCCGTTCAACCATATTTTCATCACTTTGATCGTACAAAACTGGAAAACTCCGTATCTCTTCAATAAGTTTTTCACTCTCTATGTTAAACGAGGCCGCACCGTCTCCGTCAAAAAGTAAACTGAACTATAGTGAGGTCCACGTTATAATGACAGTGGATGAAGATAGAAGAATAGGGATGACGATTCTCTGCATTAATTAATCATATTTCTACACTGTCAAAAAACATAATTGGCACCGTTGTGGACCTAGAAAAGGATAGTACAACCGACTTTGTTGAATGATAGACAAGGATAGCAAAACCAAGTTGATCAAATACTGTCATTATAACGTGGACCTCACTTTAGTCGGTGACGGCGCGGGCAACAAACACGGTGACAGTGCTGACGCGGTGCGCTAGTATGTGTCCCTACACGTTTGAAAGCATTTTTTGTTTTCTCTCTATCCGTAGTACGTCCGACACTCGGCTGTACCGAGGCGCGGGCTCGGCGCGGTCATGTGTGTCCCCGCCATAAATCTGAATGAATTACCTTCATTAAGACTATGTATAAGGGCAGCCGCAAACGTATCTCCGGCTCCCAGAGTATCACTGTTTTTTGCTGTAGAAGGCTGGTGAATGCTTCAAGCCAATATTGTCAGTGTATCCTGTCGCACCCTCCGTTCCCCAGACACTTATCAATGTGGCTCTACAAAACAAATGTCCACTATTATTCAATAGAATATTGAATAGAACGACTTCAAATTATTCACTTTACCATAATTTATTAACGACCTAGCAGTCTAAAACGGAAACCGAGGATATATTAGTGGAGCAATCTGGTTACTTAAAGGCACTTTCAGCTGTTTATTTTTTGGTCCTGCAAAATTATTTCTTCAGTATGTGATATTTTCCCTATTTAGTGATCTAATATGACTTATTTGTTCTATGGTTTTGAAGCATCTAAATTTAAAAATCTACTTTGTGAAAATAATTAAGGACTGATCATTTTGTGAAGTGAACAACAACAAGACTCTTAAGGCTGTGCGAAGGCTAAAAATAAACTTTCTACTGGTGATATTTTTCAAGTTTTTCGATTTGTATGCTATAAAATGAAAAAGTTTTCTCTCAGAAAACATTTTTTTCCTACAGATACCCTGAAAAGTGACCATTGTGCACTGATTGCAGGCTGCAAAGAATCACTTTTCCGCACTAGTGCGCAAAGTGAGTACTTTGCGTACTCCAGATTTGCAGCATGACAACGCAAAATAGTTAGTAGGTTATATGGAGCCCAGTGCAGCAAAATCAAAATTAAGTTGGTAACAGTGAGTGGGCTGCTATAGTGAGCAGAGGTGCAACGAGCACAACGCGCTAATTATTAAGTAGATATATACCAAGGACAACGACAGCACAGTGCCACCACAGCACACACCACACAGCTGCCCCCCGCCATTCAAACACTACTACATTATTCAGGCAATTTTACCAATAATTACCCACTTTTCATATTCAATGGTAACTGTAGGAAAAATTAAATGTGAAATACGTGCGCAAAGTTCGTTTGCTGCACTCAAGAAACCATTCCGCCCTCGCCTACGGCTCGGGCGTAAACGTTTCTTTCGATGCAGCAACTGTCACTTTGCGCACTAGTTGCACAAATAACTATTTCCGATCATTACTTTTTGAGATATGAGCGCCTAAAGTTGTTTAAATTTGTGGGGCAAAACATTTCAATTTGGTAAGAGATAAATCCATGAGATTTAGAGGATATATTCTTTATGCTATTGTTGATAAAGTAAGACAAAACCTTTCTGAAAATATCAATTTTTGATAATTCATTCAATTTACTAAAAATGACCAAAATAACTTTTAGTTGAGGTATTTTCGGTCATTTTTTGTAAATGAATAACTTTCTCAAAAATTGATATTTTAGAAAGGTTTGTCTTACTATATCACAATACCATGAAGATATATCCTCTAAATCTCAGGATTTTTCTCTTACAAATTTGAAATGTATTGTCCCAAAAATTTAAAATGTAGGCGTTCATATCTCAATATAATGATCGGAAAAAAATGTTTTCCTGAGAAACTTTTTCATTTTGATAGCTTTATATCATTATTATTATTATTATTATCTCTGTTGAGGTTTTGCTTGACACCTTTCCCTGGGCTCCGACCCCCAGGAAGAGTGACAAGCGATTTTTCCAGAGTGACTGCTCCACATGTCCATGTGGTAAACAATCATACTGGGTCCGTTACCATAAAATCGTTTGCTCTGAGTAGACGTAATGAACCAAGAATGACAGCCTTCTGCATCTGACCTGCAAGCACAGCAGCAGGTCCTCTCACGCTGGAATCGTTCTAAGGTTGGCCAAAAATGAAGGTCTCATGCCTCCCAGTACACCTACAATCAACACCACCATTCTCACAGAGTAGCCTGGGTTTAGCCTGCGCAGCTCCATTAGTAGGTCATGATATTTCGTCTGTTTTTCCTCCTCTTTGGTGACAATGTTACCCTCAGCTGGTGCTGAAAACTCAATGACATACATTGTCTTCGAAGTGATGTCAAGGAGGACAACATCAGGCTTTGTGGCTCTTAAAGCCTGGTGGTAGAGAATGAGTAATTCCAATAAATTCGGCACCTCTCATTCCCACAACAGATTCAGTCTCCCCTGGGGCATAAGGCAGCACTGGTGTTTTGTCGATACCATATGAGTGTCTAAGATGGTAATAGAGCACTGGCAGAGCAGCATTATGTCGATGGATGTAGCCTGCAGTTGCATGCACAGAACAAGAAGACAGGATGTGCATGATCGTCTCTGGTGCTCTATGACAAACCCTGCAACTGATATCAGCAACATCCATGTGCATTACTCTGCTGCGGTATGACAATGTGTTGATGACACCATCTTGACATGCCAGTATGAAACCCTCAGTCTCAGATTTTCAGGGCTGCTGACTTCAGAAAAGCAAAAGTCAGTGGCTGGACAAGCCTTGCTCCTCACATGCCTGTACAAAACACCATGCAATGACTTGTCCTTATGTTGCTGCAACAGGAGTCTGGACTCAGCAGTCTTATTATTATTATTATTATTATTATATATTATTATGCGTCAAATTCCTTGTATGGAAATCGCTAAGTATTCACTTTGGATGCCGTACTAGATCCTTATTTCTATGATTATTCCAAAAAATTTCATTCTAGCCGATATAGCCCTCTTCTTTCTTGGGAAAATACTAATTTCTCCTCTTATTTCCACGGGCGTATTTCCCACTTTGCAACACTCCTCTGAATTGGTTTCTGTCAAATATTATGTCATCATCAATTCCTGCATCAGATAACTCCTTCTGTACTTTTTAATCCAATTTCCCCCGTCTTTTTGCTCTTCACAAAAGTAGGATTCTCTTCGTCATTCGATCCCCCGGCAATCTCATCAATGTCCAAAAATTTTAATCTCCTCCTTTTGATATCAGCAGATACTTTTGAGTATTTTTCCACAACGTAGTTCTTCTGCAGCCTATAGCCTTCTTCCGTTTTCCTTAGGCCAATTTCTCCTGATTATTTTCCTCTTGACACGACATAAATCCTCAATATCCAGTTTGGTGTTCAAAGCTAAAGTTTCACTTGCATACAGAAACATGGGTTTAATTACTGTGTTGTAATGTCGTACACTGGATTTTATTGAGAGACACTTCTAGCTTTTTAGATAGCTTTATATTATACAAATCGAAACTTTAAAAAATATCACCAGTAAAAGTTTATTTTTAGCCTTTGCACAGCCTATTTCGACTATTTCGGATTATGTGTAACCTTATCTAAATTTGAGAGAGGAATAGCACAAGGTTACCTTATTTTTTCCTCTTCATATCATTTTGATGTGTACTTATTGTATTAATCAGTCAATCAATAATACTAAGCTTTTAACTTCTACTCGTATGTGAAGCGCCTACGAACGATTTTTAAATTTAGTGTCTTAACCAGAAATTGAAAAAATGATTCAATGTTTATCAAAACTGTTTCAATAAGTGGTTAGTTTTTTAAATAAGGTATCAATCAATATCAATAATTAATCAAATAAGGATACCTCAATGTCACCTCTACTAAAACACAGAAAATATCATAGAATTTTGGCGGCCATAATTACAACATCGTAATTACTTTTTGAGAATAAATTATGGGAACTGTTTATTTCGTATCTTTCTCGACAGTCGTCTTCATAGATTAATGTGAATATTAACTTTAATATTTAATTTCTACTGTTCATTTAGAAAAAAGGAAACACAGTTATCTAATTTGTATTGACAAAAAAATCAATATATATGGTAAATACGGTGAGATTAAGTGATATTTATATTCAAACTGTCAGCATTTCTTATTATTAAGACTAGCGTTCCCCATTCAATCAGTACTAACATAATATCATATTATGCAAGTTGGAATCTGATCTTTATTCATTCAAAAACTTCCATTTCCAATGAAAAACTAACTTTTCCCATACAGCACAAGCTTTGGTGACAGTATTATAGTAAATCTTACTTAGAACAAATAAACATAATTTATTTAGGCCAGTTACACAAATAAAACTGTTAAATTTTAACTGTGATTAAGTGTAATCCACGTCTTCCGCTTCTCTGATTGGTTCTCATGGCATTTAACCGTAATTAACAGTACCTTACCTTTAATATAATAAGGTGGCTCCTAAGGTGAATATGGGGGCTCCGCCCCCTGGACCCCCGACTGGATCGTCCAAGAATGAGATCAGCAGGCTCGCTTCGCTCGCCTGCATTTTTCATTTGAGCATTTTTATCATATGTTAGGACAATCCAGTCGGGGGTACAGACTAACCGTCTGGCTAAAGGGATATGGCGAGCGAAGCGAGCCTGACGGCTAGTAATATAATATTATATTCCCAGAATTGAAGTAGCAGTGCCCAATCATTTTTCCGCGATAAATGCATTTAAATCTTCAACTTGTGCCAACCCAACAAAGTCAACTCAACTTAATGCCAACCTGACAAAATTATTAATTTAGTTGCCAGTAACAAATGTTTCGAAGAGGTACTCTATCTAGATTATAGTTCTATAGAAATTTCAATTATATTAAGAGATTGGGAGAAGAAGAATATACATGCTAAAATACGGACTTTAAACCCTTAAATACAGCCCTTAGAGTTAAAATATTGCCAAAAGATTTCTTAGTGCGCCTCTAAAGGGCCAACTGAACATACCTACCAAATTTGAACGTTTATGGTCCGGTAGATTTTTAGTTCTGCGAGTGAGTGAGTGAGTCATCAGTCAGTCAGTGAGTGAGTGAGTGCCATTTCGCTTTTATATATAATATAGATACGCGGGTCTTTACAGCCTTCCCGGCCGTTTCCCGCACTCAACACGCCATCTGCCTCTATCTCTCCATTCGTCTTGTTGGATGCCCCTGCTCTCCATGGCCTCCTTTCTATGTTTTGCTGCCAAACCGTTCGTGGTCGTCCTCGTTTTCCTCCTCTCAGCCGGAATCCACTCATATACCTTCTTTGGTATGCGACTAGGGCTCATTCTTCTGAGATGTCCGTACCACTGGCTGTTTTTCCTCCACCTCATCACCACTGACCTGTCCAATTTCATTTTCTCCCTTATAACCTCATTTCTCTCCCTATCTCTCAAGGTCAGCTGGCAACATCTTCTCCAGTAATTCATCTCTGTATCCGATATTCTTTGTTTCAGTCTGTTGGTTAGTGTCCATACTGCCGCAATACAATACTATTCAAATGCTAATAAATTAATTATTTTTATTAAAAGAATCTAAATTAAATGCTGAAAATCACGCCGAAGACTTCTGCTACTGCAGACATTGACAACAGGTTAACTCGTATATGGAAATTCAATGAGAACTACTATCCAAAAATTAGTTGCCAGCCCTTAAATATCCAGAGATTGTCAGTTTGGTGTAATGGTAAGCATTCCTGACCGGCAATTAGGAGGTACGGGTTCGATTCCCGGGCTGGCAACTATTTTTGAATAGTAGTTCTCATCGAATTTCCATCTAGATGTTAACCCAGTTGTCAATGTCTGCAGTAGCAGAAGTCTTCGGGGTGATTTACAGCATTTATTTAGGATTCTCGTTAAATAATAATTATATATTAATTAGCATTTGAATAATACATTCTCTATTTAATTCCATCTGTAACTGGTTGGCCGCTATGGCTTCGTATAAATGAGCGCTGCTATCCAGAGATTGTCAGTTTGGTGTAAGGGTAAGCATTCCTGACTAGCAATTGGGAGGTACCGGGTTCGATTCCCGGGCTGGCAACTAATTTTTGGATAGTAGTTCTCATTGAATTTCCATCTAGCTGTTAACCCTGTTGTCAATGTCTGCAGTAGCAGAAGTCTACGGGGTGATTTACAGCATTTATTTAGGATTTTCGTTAAATAATAATTATATATTAATTAGCATTTAAATAAATGCATTCTCTATTTAATTCCATCTGTAACTGGTTGGCCGCTATGGCTTCGTATAAATGAACGCTGCTATCCAGAGATTGTCAGTTTGGTGTAAGGGTAAGCATTCCTGACTAGCAATTGGGAGGTACCGGGTTCGATTCCCGGGCTGGCAACTAAATTTGGATAGTAGTTCTCATCGAATTTCCATCTAGCTGTTAACCCTGTTGTCAATGTCTGCAGTAGCAGAAGTCTTCGGCGTGATTTACAGCATTTATTTAGGATTTTCGTTGAATAATAATTATATTGAATGTAGCTTCCTGGTTAAAACTCTTCCCTTTGCAATCCTGTATCCAATCTCTCTCTCATCCCGTCCATCATCTTTTATTGTCATATCTAAGTACCGGCATTCTTTTACATTTGAATTTCCGTGGTGTCGTCAATGTTCAATGAATTTCCTTCTCCTCCAACCACCATATATTGCGATTCTCTTCACTGATTTCCAGGCCCTATTTTTTATGCTCCTCTATGAGTTGCCTTGTCATATATGACATATCCTCTTCATCTTCAACTAGGAGGACCTGGTCAACTGCAAATAGTAGAGTATATATATTTTCTTCATTCAGTAGTACACCATACTTTTACACTTGCGTGGCCACACCTCCAAGGCTTGGATTACGTATATCTTGAATTAACAGAACTTTAACAGTAACTTCGATAAAACTAGTAGTTCTGTGAACAGTAGACCTCACGCAGTATTCTTATCCACAAGCTCCTGATTGAAACTATAGACCTTATGGAATACAGCATAGACTGGCTTCTCCACACATCTGTGTAATCACTTGTCAGCTGATTTATGATGAATAATTCTATAGTCTGATTTTTACTCCAATATGGCGTATGAAGGAGGCCCCTTTTTCCTTTTATATTATCCTTGAAATGCAAAATTTCCAAAAACCTTGTATATACGTCGCGCGCGCAATTAAAAAAGGAACATACCTGTCAAATTTCATGAAAATCTATTACCGCGTTTCGCCGTAAATGCGCAACATAAAAACATATAACACATTTAAACATTAAGAAAATCCCAAACCGTCGACTTGAATCTTAGACCTCACTTCCCTCGGTCAATGACAGACTTGAGGGAAACCAGGCTCGAATAATGATTACCAAATTACTCACCCGTTCCTTGTTGTGTGCCTGAACTTATCTATTGTTTCACTCATAGAATTGCAACCAGAGAAATAGCAAAATCGAAAATGTGATATTCAA
>NW_024094299.1:0-9986 GCF_014356525.2 Nilaparvata lugens
CAATTGCAAATTATTGTTGATTCTATTAATCATTCACTATGAAGTGATAGCAGACCTCATGTGTGTCTCCAGCGTTATTACCCTGTCACCAGCTGCTCAATCACTGAATAGTAGACTTGAGATGCGCGTGAGCACTAGCGTCAGGTGATCAATTTCATAACGGCAAGGAAGGTGTGTGGTGCGCCACACCGATTTTTGTTTTAGATATCTTAAACTCTTCTGTGAGTCACTCAGACTCTTTGGCGATGGATTTGAATAGTAGCCTAAGCGTAGGAATAAATTTCTGTTTTAAATATCTTGAACTCTTCTGAGTCACTCAAATTCTGTTAGAAGTGAACACTTGAGTCTCCATGAAGTTCTTTAGAAACACTGCAGTGTATGAATAGTCATAGAAATCAGTAACTTGGGATAGAAATTGTGATTTAAAATAGAAATCATTCGATTTTGAAAGTTTGCAACCTATAGAGAAGTCCACGTTCTAGTGGCAAGATAGGAGAAAACCGTTGCCTATCCTCTGTCTCGTCAATGCCTTCTAAAGATGGTATCTCATACAGGTTTATTGATGTATATTAACGGTTCATTCTCGTTTTGAATGATCAATTATCCTATTATATTAAGTGAGCAATTTCTGTATTTTTATATCTGGTCATTTATCTATTTATATCTGGTTATTTATGTTCAACGGATCTCGAAAACGGCTCTAACGTTTTCAAGAATTTTAGAACATAGTAGGTTTATGATTGCACTACTAAAGTAATAAAGTAGTAAATTCGATTGCACTAGTTTCATCCTTGGGAAAACTCGCTGAACGACATTAAAAGGATAATTCATCCTTGGCTGATATAGCTGTGGATAGTATAAAAGGTGAGGGAGCGAGTGAGTATGTGAAAATAAAAAAATCGCATCCCGAAATTCATAAGATGACATATAGCCAGCTGTGAAATATAAATACGATCATTTTAGATATATTATTGTGTTCTGTTTATAATAAATAAAGATAACGAGTGAAGCTCGGTGCCCCGATATTATTTATTCAGCAAGAAATTATATTTTTTATTATTAATTTTCATATTTAAGATGAAATATTTTGTAAATTAATGACCAATTCTACATTGTTAAAAGACGATCTGTTAACAGAGCAAAACGAAGAAGAGATAGCGCTATCCGCGTTGTTGAATTATAGACAAGGATAGCAATACCATTGCTAATCATCAAACACTGCCATTATAACGTGGACATCATTACACCTTGAAAACTTTTACACATGTAGCCTAAGATTGAAACTTCTCCGTGTTTGATTGTCAATATGAAATAGAAATTACTCGATTTGAAAGTTCAAAACCACCTTGTACCTTGGAAGACTTTTTGTCATGTATTATTGATGATCTTGACTGTATTATATGCTAAATGGTCTTGATCAGCCTTGAAAATACTGTAAGCTACTGTTTAACACCAGATTTGGATTAATGTTGGATGAACTTATGACTTGTGACTCACAACTGTCGTTATCAGACAATCAATCAGTTTGGTGTTATAGTTTCTGGAAGTAAATTTATTTGTTTGGTATCCAATATCAAATCACCCCGTTAATGAATATATCAATACTCCCCTTGTCTCCATTATTGTGAATAAATAAAAATGAATAATAAATGTCGAGCCAAATACAGACACCCCGTTGTCTCCATTATTGTGAATAAATAAAAATGAATAATACATTTATAGCCAAATACAAGAAATATTCTTACAAATAAAAATAATCATTAAATACAATAGAGTTTCATTCAACAGTCTTATTCATATTATTCAATAATACAACAACAATAGTTTGTACAAATGATATGAGTAATGATTATCACAACAGTGAAATAATACAGTAGGCTCTTGGACAACACAAATATACTGTTTTTACTAGCCTCTTTCCATGATTCGGAACTTATCTAAGACTATAGCCTATGAAATAACTCCTAAACATAATAAATCTCTGTTGACAGTTGGAGATAAAAACCGGGTCTAGTTTTATACAATCGAATAAAAAAATTATCCACTCAGTTCAATTACGAGTCAATTTAAATCGATAAATCATTTTTAGAGTTGAGTAAAAAAATTCAGTTCTAAATAAGATTGGTCTCTCCATTTATTAAAGTTGAGTAAATTGATTATTGTGATGAATCAAATTGGTTATCCTGATAAATGAATTCATTAGAACCTGCACACACACATCGATTTTCGTTATTACGATATTTGCCGACCTTATGAATTCTATCAGATTAAACGAAGCTTGACAAACATCATCTGTTTAATAGAATTTATAAGGACGGCAAAAATCGTACACAAAATCGATGTGTTTGTAGCTTGCCTTAGGCTAGTTCCACACATCGATTTTTGGTCGTACGATATTTTGCCGTCCTTATAAATTCTATTAGTTTGAACAGATGATTTCAAACATATGATGTTTGCCAAGTTCCGTTTAATCTGATAGAATTCATAGTTACGGCAAAATATCGTACGACCAAAATCGATGTGTTTGTAGCTTGCCTTAGTCGTCAGTAAAGAATGGGATATACAAATTAACATACAATGGAATGAATAATATTGAAACATTGTTGGAATATTGTAAGCAAAATTTATGACCAATAGACTGTCTATTTATTCCATAATCTGTCTAGCTGTAGTCATTTGAAAAGTAGGTACGTAGGCTAGTGAAAACTACGAATGATTGACGGCTCCTATACAAACTTACGTGAAAATTACATAAATGTCAAGCGCATCTCTAGAAACTCTTCTACTGTATTATGAAAGATAACTATGTCAGAGTGTTATCTTTGCTTCATACAGTGAATTCATTACATTTACGACCTTACCTTTTTTCTTGTCAGTTGAAGAGCAAGAGACAGCATTCAGCAAAGCAACACCTTTTAATTTCCATGAAAGTTGAATGTTTCAATCAGTTTTACCAATTCTCTCATTTCGAATGAAAAAGACTAAGAAATTGTCAAAAAACCACTGATTTATTGATAATTAGAAAGACCGGTTTCGTTTATTACACCATTGTCAATCTCTGATAAACTAAAACTAAATACAAGAGCAGCAGATTTTATACTAGTAGGCGAGTACTGCTATTGGTCGAGGGCAATGAACGCCTGCCATTGGCCTAGCTAGACAGTCTCCCTCCCCTCAACGGTGTGACAAAATGGCGGCTTAAGCAACGGAATCCCGTTGAGGGGAGGAGCTGTCTAGCTAGGCCAATGGCAGAGTTCATGCCCTCGACCAATAGCAGTACTCGCCTACTATAAAATTCTGCTGCTCTTGTATTTAGTTTTAGTTTATCAGAGATTGACAATGGTGTAATAACCGAAACCGGTCTTTCTAATTATCAATAAATCAGTGGTTTTTGACAATTTCTTAGTTTTTTCATTCAATATGAATAATTACCACATATCAACTTCTCACTACACAAAAGTCTCTCATTTCCTTTGAAGTCGTATGTTTCAGTCAGTCATCTTGGCATCAGTCAAATTGTTACGTCAGTCTACAAAATGATCATAAACTTTGAAGAATTGACTTTTTCCTGTAGGACTACTCTTGAATATAAATTAAAATTAAAAATCTAAGTAACCTTTTTTAAATTGTTTACTCACAGCATGTTTCGGCTAAGAGCCATTATCAAGTCTTTGAAGAATGCTTGAACTGGATTCAGTGTTATTCCCAACAATGATAAACCTGTGAAATAATAAGGATAAATTTGCGAAACATAAATAATTATACATACCGTACTGTAGTTCAGATGGGAGTCAGCGACATTTGAATAGGCCTAAAGTATTTATTTATTTATTTATAAGGTTAGCAAAAAATACAAGAACGGAAAAGAAAAAATAGGCTATTGCCTAAAACTTCTTCAATTTCCTAATTTAGTTTTAAATTGTCCAAATATTATAGGTTATGTCCATTCAAATTTCTACACCAAATCACAATCTAAAAAATATAAATTACAATAAAACAAACAATTTTAAATTTGGATGGATTAATAATAAAATTTTCTTAAAAACATGAAACAACTATAAATTCACAAAAAATAAAGAATAAACAGCTTCAATTTTGAGCTCACAAGTATCACATTCACCATAGCTATGATATTATTGCATAGTATTGCAATTATTGATACTATTTTGAGTGATTAATTCATATTATGTCAAAATATCAAAACTAATTCATATTTGATATCAGAACTTATGAATTTCGAACAGTACTGAGCCTTATCACCAGATACGATTCGTTATCTGGGTATTCTTTGTACGCTGAAGATGAAGCCAGTGCCTTCAAACGTGTCTGGATTTGTGTAAACGTCAGTATGAACTACAGGTTGGGGCAGAGCCGATTGACGAGTTTGGAAGTAATAAGTAATGAACCGTCCAAATTGGAAAAAAATCCTTAATGGGTTCAATTCAGTTAAAAATTTTAGTTTTATTTGTTAATTTTTACTTTCCTTGACCTATTACCTAGGTGAGGAAAGTATTGCTTTCCGAAAAAAATTAAGTACCCAAATTCCTAAATTTCTATACGTTTCAAGGTCCCCTGATCCAAAAAAGTGGTTTTTGGGTATTGGTCTGTATGTGTGTGTGTGTGTGTGTGTGTGTGTTTGTATGAGTATATGGTGCTGTCACTATAAGGTTGACACGAACAATTTCGATCAAATGCAATTCAAGATGGCGGCTAAAATGGCGGAAATGTTTGTTAAAAGCAGGGTTTTTCGCGATTTTCTCGAAAACGGCTCCAACGATTTCGATCAAATTTATACCTAGAATAGTCATCGATAAGCTCTATCAACTGCCACAAGTCCCATATCTGTAAAAATTTCAGGAGCTCCGCCCCATCAATGCAAGTTCGATTTTAGATTCCCAATTATCAGGCTTCAGATACAATTTAAACAAAAAAATCAAGTGGAGTAGATTGAGCATGAAATCTCTACAATTAATGTTCAGTACATTTTCACCCAAATTGAAAATAAGCTTTAAATTCGAGAAAATGTGATTATTCAATTAACAATTATTATTTATTAATTAACGAAAATCCCAAATAAATGCCGCAAATCACCCGAAGACAAAATTATTGTTGATTCTATGAATCATTCACTATTAAGAGATAGCAACCTCATGTGTGTCTCCAGCGTTATTGCCCTGTCACCAGCTGGCTCAAATCTTTGAATAGTAGACTGAGATGCGCGGGAACACTAGCGTCATGATCAATTTTCATAACGGCAAGGAAAGTTGTGTGAGTGCGCCACACCAGATTTTGAAATTGATATCAGTTAAATGTCGGTCATCAGCAGCAATACCCTGATGACTGATGTAGCGTATTTTTGAAGTATTAAAACGCATTTTGGCACACTGCGATTGGTAAGGCCTGGATCTCTCCTCTGATTCGCCCCTTAGCTCTTCCAAGGTGTGTGGGCGATCTTTGAAAACTTAATTTTTGAGGTAACCTCATAGAAAAAAATCGAATATTTGAATGGAAAAGACTGAGAAATTGTCAAAAAAACCACTGATTTATTGATAATATTAGAAAGACCGTTTTCGATTATTACACCATTGTCAGCTCTGATAAACTCTGATAAAGATTTGGTAGAGATTTGTGGGTAGGATATTTTTAATATTGTTTCCGAAGAATGGACATTGATATGTCCAAAGCTCCGCCAATTTATGTAGATGTATAACAATATGATTATTATCTATAGTTATTATATTACAAATTGCTTTTTCATATCATATACAGTTCAATAATTATTTTTCTATCTATATTATGTAAATTCATCTATAATTTTGCTGTATTGTAAGCTATTGTAATAAGTGTATAAGCCAGTATATATTGTAATCTACATAAATAAAGTACTCAATCAATCAATCATAAACTCTGTAAATTTCTGATTTATCAGAGATTGACAATGGTGGTAATAACCGAAACCGGTCATTCTAATTATCATAAATCAGTGGTTTTTGACAATTTCTCAGTCTTTTTTATTCAGTATGAATAATTACCACAATATCAAGTTCTCAACTACCAAAAAAAAAAGAATAAAAGATCGAATATGCTTAAATGGGGCGAGCGTGCTGGCCATAGTTCTTTGAGAATGGCAACATCATCGTCAATGTCACCTCCAGCGTTATGTGACAATGCTACCTAATATTTTATTTATTATTAGACAGTCACAAACACGATATTTGGAAAGAGAAACAGGCAATTGCCCAAAACTTCTTCAATTCCTTGATATTGGTTGTTAATTCCAAAGTATCCAACAACTAAACCTTGAAGTTGAATATTGATTCAAAGTATCCTACAATTACGACTTTAATATTGATTTATCATGTGTTTAGACTGTCAGCAGTAGACATATTTATAGCAAGCTATATTCTACTTATTATAGTTTCTAGATTGAGTTCACAGCTAGATACCAAATAGGAAATTAGATATCTCATCAGAGTGAAGAAAAAATGAGAAGATAATCTCCTCAAAGTTATTACTGCTGTAGTTTTGCGTCCACGTTTTAATGGCAGTGTTCGTTTAGCAATGGTATTGCTATCCTTTTATATCATTCAACAATGTGGATAGCGCTTTCTCTTTCGCACTTTGCTCTGTTGCCAATCGTCTTCAACAATGTAGAATCAATCAACAAATATTTCATCTTGATTATGAAAATTCATTATGGAATTCATGAAAAATATTATTCTTGCTTAATAAAATATAATTGATTATTTTAACGAGAATGAACAGTTGATATTACATCAATAAACCTGTATCAGCTACCGTCTATAGAAGGCACTGACAAGACAGAGGATCGGCAACGTTGTTCTCCTATCTTTCTCCACTGCCATTAACGTGGACATCAATATAGATATCCATCAGAGTGAAGAAAACATGAGAAGAAAATCTCCTCAAAGTTATACTGCTTTCGCGAGACATCTCAACCATAAACTCATTATCATCAACATTTGCATGATAGTCATTACAATCTGACATAAGTGAAAGGAAATTATCCATCATAGATTGCTCCATGATACTGAGGTACCTAGGCCTACTGCTAAATATGATAGATCGTAAAATAGTGATCGCCAATGCATTGGAAAGTGAATTGCCGATAGTCAATTATTTTACTCTGATAATTTGAGTGAGATGTGATGTCGCTTGCAACACAATAAGTTACGTTTGACAGCACAGCTACTTTTACAGAAGATACGGTTGAGTTATTACTAGAATGTGCCTGGCCTAAGTTGTCACCGAAGGCTGTAGTGCAATAATGACATACACCAGTATTTTATCAACTGACAACTTTCTCGTGTTTTGCTAGGTTGATCACATCGACATGATAACTAATAAATTACGTTCAATATTTGATTTGAGGCTATGTTTTAACTGGGATTTTCTTTGGTCTGTCTGTATGTAACGCGCGATTACGGCCAAACGCGTTGATAGAATTCTATAAGATTTGGCAGGAATATTACTTTTCAACTGCGCGTCGATGTATGATGTATACACAAGGTGTTTTCTGAAATTTGGCATCTTAAGGATAATATGAAAGGAGAAGGAATCTTCCACTATATATCAGCTATTCTGAAGATAGGATTAATCAGACTATAGTATTCATAATCGAATGAAAAAGACTAGAAATTCATTCAATATGAATAATTACCACATATCAACTTCTCAACTACACAAAAAGTATTCATAATCAATCAGCTGACAAGTGGTTATTCATTGCATGCCTGGAGAAACACAGATGTCTGGAGAAGCCGGTGAACAGGTGACACTAGATACTTGTGGATGAGAAACTGCGTGAGGTCTACTGTTTACAGGACTACTAGTAATTTATGTCGATAGCAGGTAAACCATGCTTCGCAAAGGTCTAATCAAATTGAAAACAGGACCTATTGAAACCTTGAAGAATTCAAAATAGGCCTATAACCATCCTCAGTAAAATAAGAATCTATATCAAAATTTCAAGTTGATCAGTCAAGTAGGTCAGACGTGATGATGCGTCATTCGTGAATTTACTATGCTCTACATCTTATACATGTAGATTTTTCTTTATTATTATTATTTTATTATTATATATTATTATTATTATTATTATTATTATTAGTAATAGATATAGATCGTTGGCAGGCGTGGATCCAGGGGGGGTCACCCCCTCACCACTGTCCAAGAGGTTTTCGAAAAAAATGTTGAGGGTGCAGAATAAGTATCAGGAACTTTGTATTTTAATGAACAGATTCAGAAAATCTAATCCAATTATTTCAATTCTTTGATTCAATCCTCTAATCTTTTATCCAAGAAATAAAGCTCTCAAATGCTGTACTCGACAGAAAATCTCAATAATTTTCCGGGAGGGGAGGAGGTTTCCGGACGACCACCCCAAATCTCCCCTCCCAGGTCAGAGTCATGGACCGGGTCTGTCGTGAGGAATGATACAAATTTTCTGTTTTGCTTGTTATAGGATGTTTTTGCATTGACATTAAGCTAGGTATAGGAAAATGACAAAAGGGTAAAGCCTGGTTTTCATTAGTAGAGTTAGTGGTAGAGATCCCGGGGCAAGTACGGTACCTGGGAACTCTCCCAAAATTTTATGGTAGAGTAGAGTCATGGTAGAGCACTAGTTTTTAGTAGAATAGAGTCGGAGCACCGTGAGATAGTACTCTACGACTTGCCTTCCCCCACGACGCTTCTCACATTACTCTACCACTATTATGCTGATGAAAACAGTCTCGAGCTAGTAGAGTAGAGTCGTCCGTAGGCTATCAAGTTAAGAAGTATGTTATTTTATATATTTATTAGAATTTAGACTAAATGCATCCCGACACATAGACTCTATATGTAGTGGGATGCTACACGATAGTTTAAGGAAATTAATCCAAGTATGTAAAGGATTTTTTTCCATATGTGAATGTTTTTTCCATGTTTAAAATAGGCTACCTCTGACATGGTTACATGACAGAGAAAAAAATGAGATGAATATTATCAACCCAGTTACAAAATTTTTAGTATAATGTATATTTGGACTGTAAAGTTTTGTGATCTTCATAAAAAGTTTTTATAACTCATTTGGACTATCTTTTATCAAAATTAGGGAGAGAAACAGTTTTGGGTTTATCCTGTTGATTCTTTCCCAATCATAATTTGATATTGTGATTGTGGAATGGAATGAATGAATATATAAATTATAGGATTATTGAAGGAATTATTATTATTTTATTATATTATTGTCATTTGTTACGTGAAGCCACAATCTGAGCAGAGCTCAAGTGGCATGTACCATGTCATGAACTTTTCTATGCAAGTGTATGACATCTGAATAAACTCAAAGTATGAAGGCTCCACACATTCCTCCATTGTATTGGAATGGATGATTACTGTACATTTTTTTAAATTTTTTGCATGTGCACTGGTTAAAAATGTTGTGTTGTCTATATGTCTATAATGTCTATATGTATTCCACAAAACAACTACGGTACATATTTCAAAGCTCATGATATTTGTTGGAACCATTTTCAAGATTTCTATTACGCATACATACTGTACAGAAATTTTACACTCAATGATACAATTTTAATAACCCTCAATAACGTGTATTGTGTTATTGGATTTTTAAAGAAATGTCTCACAGATAAGGTGTGAATTGCAAACTTCCCGGATGAATCAATTATTGAAGTAATACAAGCCGCAATAACCTATAGCCTACTATAGTGAGATTTATTTATTTATTTTATTTATTAACTAGCCGTCAGGCTCGCTTCGCTCGCCATATCCATCTAGCCAGGAGGCTCCGCCCCCGGACCCCTGACTGGATCGTCCAAGAATGAGATCAGCAGGCTCGCTTCGCTCGCCTGCTTTTTCCATTTGAGCATTTTTATCATAATTATGTTAGGACAACCAGTCGGGGGTCCAGACTAAACGTCTTAAGCGAGTGGTTAAGCCGAGGTCAAGTAAGGGACAAATGA
>NW_024094302.1:0-9995 GCF_014356525.2 Nilaparvata lugens
ACTTTGATACCATCCTAGACTTCTCGCCCAGCTTTAGTTTTACCGGAATAGGTTAGGCTACACTGGTACCGGTTAGGCTATGATAATATTGAAAGGCTATTTAGGAATTATTTCCAGCGAAAATATCTTATAATTTAGGATTTCTATTTTTTAAAAGAAATTGGAATAAAATACCTAGCAAATACTTAATTGCTGTTGTTTGGAAGTTCAGATTGGTGAATCACAGCTTTTCAAATTAGCCGCCATTTCAATTCATATCAGATCAAATTTGATGGGATGAATGAATAACAGCTGTGTCACTCAGTGGCAAAATGGAGTCAATTTGGCACGGTGTTCTCGTATCTTCCTCTTTGCCATTATAACGTGAACCCCACTATAGAACCGTCTAGAAAAATTCTTTCGAGGCTGTTTCCTGGCAAACGAACATTTGACTGGACTACAAGTAAATACTAAATTATTAGCTTTTTTTTTCTAATGCAATAGGTCCTTGGACAGATTTTTTTTCCGTCTGCCTGCGCCCGCTTCAACAGTGTCGACTGTTCATTGAATTGTTAGCTGAAGTCAATTTGAGCATACTGAAGTCACCTATAATGAATGGTAAGCCCTCGGGAGAATGGTGCACTCTGCTTCCTACTGTGACTACTGTAAAAAACCAGATCAGCTTTTCAGAGGTTTTACAATGTTGCTGGGAAAGCTATAGTGAGGTCAAAATTATATTGGCAGTGAAGGTTACGCAAGAGGTTCTCATTTTTTCAGAGGTTTTACAATGTAGCTGGAAAAGCTAAAGTGAGGTCCACGTTTATTGGCAGTGAGGAAGGAGATGGAAGAACAACTTTGCCGATCCTCTGTCTAGTCATATACTTCTATAGACAGTAGCTGATACAGGTCTATAGATGTGATATTAAATGTTCATTCTTGTTTAAATGATCAATTATATTTCATTAAGAGAGAAATTATATTTTCCAATAATTTGATAATTAAGAGAAAATTTTTCGTTGATTAATTATTAATTCTACATTGATTGGAAAAGACTTAGGAATATTGTCAAAAACCAAAGATTTATTGATACTTAGAAATGCATGTTAATAACAAAGGCAGATCTTTGAATATTCTAGAGGCTTTAGAAATAACAAGAGTAATTAAGGAAAATTCCCAGTATAGTTAAAATGACCAGATTCTTTCAGCCAATACAACACTACGAATTAGTTTTATCATAAAATTGTAAGCATACATTAGTCAATAGTTTTTTATTTGTTTTATTATCTTACACTTGTTTCTTGGTTCTTATTTTTACTGAGAGTAAATTTTGTTATCATGGCGATTCTGTTGCTTGAGCCGCCATTTTGTCACACCGTTGAGGGGAGGAGACTGTCTAGCTGGGCCAATGGCAGGCGTTCATGCCCTTGGCCAATAGCAGTACTCGCCTACTAGTATAAATTGCTGCTCTGGTATTAGTTTTAGTTATCAGAGATTGACAACGGTGTAATAACCGAAACCGGTCTCCAAGTATCAATGAATCTGTGGTTTTACAATTTCTTAGTTTTTTTCATTCATATGAATAACTACCACAATATCAACTTCTCAACTACACAAAAAGTGAAAATTCTACATTGTTAAAATGCGATCTGGCAAGAGATAGACAGGATAGACAAACCATTGCTGAACAAACACTGCCATTAGAACGTGGACTTCACTAAAGCAGAATTGAAGCTTATCTGTATGCCAAGTCCTGCCGGCTAACTTGATTGGGATGAGTAATGGATCTGGTGAAGTGAACTTCATAATATGGGTTAACTCTCTTAGTCAGGTGGTGTGTGCTACGGTAACAAATTCAGTCAATTTCCGAGCCACCATTTTCTGCATTCATCTCTTCTATTCTCTTTCTCTCTTTCTCTCTTCACAATTGAAACTAAAGTCTATATATCTCTCTCTCTCTCTCATACACACACTCACACACTCATCTCCACTCATTTTTCTGAACTTTTTACGTTCTTCCCTTCCATTACTCCACACCAAAGTTACTTAGTAGAATCGCATTGAATCTTTGTAGGTTGCTTGAAACCGGGCTTCCACAATGGATGGGTGACGGCTGAGTGTGAAAAGTCCCATTAGAGGTCATTTGGAGAATATTTCCACTGGACTGAACGGACATTGATACGGATAGGTATCTTGTAGTAACTACATTCTATACTCTATGGTGAGAGTTAACAGAATCGATGGGTCTTTGTATGCAGATCCAATCGGATATGAACACCTAAAACCCTGCACACACTCATTGATTTTTGTTTATTTATCATTTACAACAATATGGGAGCGGGAAAACCCCAAAAATTACTCCCTAATCAAAAAAAATTACAATAATCACTTTACAAAGAATTGAAGATTGAGAGAAAGAAACAAGGAAAAAACTATTTCATATTGGTGAAGAAAAAATGTTATGAAAACTAAATATACTGAATACTAGACTTATATACAGTACTAGAAACCATTTACAATATGAGAAAATAATTGATTGATTGATTGAGTACTTTATTATGTAGATTACAATATACTGGCTTATACACTTATATACAATAGCTTACAACAGCAAAATTATAGATGAATTTACATAATATAGACTAAGAAAATGATT
The DNA here is from genome assembly GCF_014356525.2 of Nilaparvata lugens. Taxonomy (NCBI): domain Eukaryota; kingdom Metazoa; phylum Arthropoda; class Insecta; order Hemiptera; family Delphacidae; genus Nilaparvata; species Nilaparvata lugens. The sequence continues at coordinate 2,633 of NW_024094302.1, forward strand.
ATTGAACTGTATATGATATGAAAAAGTAATTGTAACATAATAACCATAGATAATTATATTGTTATGCATCTACATAAATTGGCGGAGCTTTGGACTTATCAATGTCCATTCTTGGAAAGAATATTGAAAATATCCTCCCCACTAACTCTCTACCAAAATATATTTATATATCTATATAATATATATATATATATATATATTGAGAGAGGAAACAAGAAATTACAAAATAACATTCCAAGAATGATGTGTATCATATGCTGAGAATAAATCAAGTATATAAATGAGGTGAATGATAAGAGAGCTAAGAATGAAGGAGGTCATCTACTAAATATTGTTCGTCGATATTTGACGTCCTCAATAATTATGTATTGTATGCGTTTTTGTGCACTTCTGTGTCGCTCTACAGTGTCAAGTCTTTGTTTTCTTTTTGGTATGAGATCGAGACCGATTTGTGAGCATTAACATTCTGCATAGGCATAACAAGCCATAAAATTGAATCAACTTTTCATGGAAAACATCATTAGCAACCTCCTGTCATTGTCACCAACAAACCCATCTTTTTTAGAATCATTTCCGTTTCACATCGTCTGTGAGACAATTCATCATCTAAATTGCCTACTGCATATTCTATTTTCCGTCAGTTGACCGATTTCTTATTATTATTATTAGAAAAGTTGTAATATATGTTCATATTGTGAATGGAGACGATATAAAGGTACCTCCTTGATAAGTCCGGTGTCCCTGCAAACAGTGTCTCTAGCACTTTCAATGAGAAATGATATGGAGAAATGATATGGCTAAATCTTCACAATATACTGTACCTACTGTACTGACCCTTCTCATTAGATTGAGAGTTGTATTCATGACGAGGTCTACTGTTCGCAGAACTACTAGTACTTTCTAACTAGTCCAAAACAAGCTGCGGAGTTAAAGATTGTGTTCCTTACGTTCCCTCCAAATTTCCCTGTCAATTGATTCGTTGTTGCAAAGCTGAAGATTTTACATCCAATTCTATAACAGCTGCCAAATCCTAGGGAGATGCGTGAAATAATGACATAATATGAGAATTGGAGAGATTATTTCGCTCTATAAATCGTGATTAGCAAGGAGCTTTTCAATCCATCGTTGAAAAGTTATAAGGCCGGAAATCTAAGCCGGAAGGGTTCTTCAAAATGTGACACCTTCGAGAGCCTATACCTGGAAAGCTGGAAGAGATATAGGAAAATGTTACAAATAAAACTTGCAGGCTTATATATTACATATTATGTAAGCTTCAATTTTGTATTAAAAAAAAAATTAGAAATTTTATTGTTCAAGATATGTGCCAAAAACCAAAATATTGTACTTTTAAACCACCCCCACCCACTCAGCACAGTGGGTAGGAGTGAGGGGGATATGTATACCCCCTTACTATCCTTAAAAAATCTACGGGGTCAAAAATTGTGTTCTCTGTATACCTTTATGAGAATCATTGCCTAGACTATAGCCTTACCTTCTCTAGCTAACATTGAAACTCTAAATCTCGCGTTAGAAGAATCTGGTATGGTGCACTCACACAACTTCCTTGTCGTTATGAAAATTGATTAACTGACGCTAGTGCTCACGCGCACTTCAAGTCTACTATTCAAAGATCTGAGCCAGCTGATGACAGGACAATAACGCTGGAGATACACGAGGTCTGCTATGTCTTCATAGTGAATATAAAATCGAAATATAAAAGCGAAATGGCACTCACTCACTGACTGACTGACTCACTCGCAGATATAAAAATCTACAGGACCAAAAATGTTCAAATCTGGTAGGTATGTTCAGTTGGCCCTTTAGAGGCACACTAAGAAATCTTTTGACAATATTTCAACACAGAGGGTGATTTTTAAGTGTTTAGAGTTCGTCTTTTAGCATGTATACTATATTCCTCATTCTCTTAATAATAATTGAAAATGTCCATAGCGGAGCCCCCTGGCTAGGCGGATATGGCGAGCGAAGCGAGCCTGACGCTAGTGATTCAATAAAATCAACAATTGCCAACAGCTTGCAATTGAATAATCACATTTTCTCGAATTTCGAGTTTTCAATTTTAGGTGAAAATGTAACTGAACATTGATTGTAGAGATTTTCATGCTCAATCTTTTCCACTTAAATTTTTTTGTTTAAATCGTATCTGAAGCCTGATGATTGGGAATATAAGATCAAGCTTTGCATAGATGGGGCGTAGCTCCTGAAATTTTTACAGAAATGTGACTTGTGGCAGTGGATAGAGCTTATCAATGACAATTTCAGGTATAGATCCTGAATCGTTGCTAAATGAATTGTTCACATTAGAACTTATGGGTATAATATTCTCACTGTACTGTACACGCTATTGATGAGTGGAAATCCAGCTTTATCATTGTCTACGTGTTCAATATTCCAAACTGAGATTGGCAGGAAGATGCCTCTCCATTTACGACATAATCCATGATGCACTTTGGCCTCCTCAACATGACGCCTCCACGTCTCTCTATCTTGTGCTCTCCGCCGCCAGTTCTTCACTCCCAGCACACGTAGATCACCCTTCGCGTCACTAATCTCTTCTCCTTGGCCTTCCTCTTCTCCTCGTCCCAATCACTATATCATCCATTATTCTAACCGTCCTCTCTCTTTAGCCATCCCACTACATGACCCATCCATTCGATTCGTCTTGCTTTTATGGTGCATATAATATTTTCTTCCCTGATTTTTTCATCTATCTCACAATTATGTCTACCTCTCCATATACCTTCGTCACATATTGGACCCTGAATTCTTCTGTACATATTTCTATCAAGACATCTCAGTGCTCTTCATATTTTTGTTAATATCGTCCAAGAATCAGCCCATATGTTACAACCGGCTTTACCAATGTTTTTTTCTTTACCAATGTGTGTGTGTGGTGTGTGTGTGTGTGTGTGTGTGTGTGTGTGTGGTGTGTGTTGTGTGTGTGTGTGTGTGTGGTGTGTGTGTGTGTGTGGTGTGTGTGTGTGTGTGTGTGTGTGTGGTGTGTGGTGTGTGTATACCATGGATATTTATAAGCCCTATCAACTGGAAAGAGTCTCATTTCTGAGAAAATTCCAGGAGCTCCGTATATTCTTGAGAAAATGGCGGATAATGACTAAAAAGCCATGTTTTTCACGGTTTTCTCGAAAACGGCTCTAACGATTTTCTTCAAATTTTTACCATGGATAGCTATTTATAAGCCCTATCAACTGACATGAGTCTTATTTCTGAAAAATTGCAGGAGCTCCGTAATATTCTTCAGAAACCGTTGAAAATTGCCATTCCAATTACTAACAACAGGGAGTGTCGCAGATGCAAGACGATCAGGACAACGTCAAGACAGCGGAGAATGTTGACAGAGTTCGTGAAATGTTAATGAGGAGCCCTAAGAAATCACTGCGTCAAGGATCTCGTGAAAGTGATCTTTCACATTACTCTGTTGCAACGATTCTTGAGAAAGATCTCAGTGTTTTTTGAATCCAGTGTTGCATGGATCCCTCGTTCAGCCCTCCGCCACCTTTGTACTCGCACTACAAATCCCCAGACCTCATAACGAGCTGCTATTTTGGCTCGTTCTTCCACAGTCAAGAGAGGGAGCATTTTTAAACTTGAACAAAATGAAAATTAGTATGAATCACAACCTCAAGGCGGGCTCTATTCAACAAAAGTATCATAACAAAGTTGGTTCATGGATAAATAATTTATAGCTGTATAAAATAGGGAGTGACTTATCAGACACTCCATTTTAATGAAGGAGGGAACTGGCTTATACACGTTCGGGATAGGAAAAAATGTTTGACACATCATTACGTCTCAATTACTCAACTGATTAACTTGAAATTTTGCATGAAGATTCTTTATTATTAACCGAGGATGGTTATAGGAATATTTCAATTTTCCAAGATTTTATTACGTCAAGTTTTCAGTTTGTAAAGTTCAAAAATAGACCCTGCTAGCCTATATAATTATAAAAAAGCGAATGGCACTCACTCACTCACTGACTGACTGACTGACTCACTCACTTACTCGCAGAACTAAACATCTACCGGACCAAAAACTTCAAATTTGGTAGGTATGTTCAGTTGGCCCTTTAGAGGCGCACTAAGAAATCTTTTGGCAATATTTTCACTCTAAGGGTGGTTTTTAAGGGTTTAAAGATCGTCTTTTAGCATGTTCATTCTTCTCATTCCAATCTCTTAATTATAATTGAAAAATTTCCATACCATATGTTAATATAGAACTATAATCTAGAGAGAGTACCTCTTCGATAGTTGTTAACTGGTAACTAAATTAATAATTTTGTCAGGTTGACATTAACTTTGAAATGCATTTATCGCGGAAAAATTTATTGGGCACTGCTACTTCAATCAGAGCTATTACTGAAATATTCTATCGACTGATATGGCGAGCGAGGCGAGCCCGCTGATCTAATTTGCTACGGGGGTCCATGGAGCGGAGCCCCCTGGCTAGACGGATATGGCGAGCGAAGCGAGCCTGATGGCAGGTATCTCATATTTTCATATCTGATAATATGGTACTCGTACCACGGATCTCCAGACCTCATAACAACCTGCTATTTTGGCTCGTTCTTCCACAGTCAAGAGAGAGGGTATTTTTAAACTTGAACAAATGAAAATTGGTGTGAAACACAACCTCAAGGAGTGCTCTATCTAACAAATGAAGTTCTAGCAAAATTGGTTCACAGATGAAGAAATTATAGCTGTATAAAATAGGGAGTGACTTATCAGACAACCTGCAGTATAGATTGGAGGAATATAAGACGAATGTTATACTCGGATCGTTCCCAGTATGCAGGCAGGAAAACGGAAGTTTCAGCTCAAGTTTCTGTCCGTCATTCTAGAATAGCGCCTCCAGATTTCACAACATAAACTCAAGTATCCTTAACTTCTCCCTTCCTCTTCTCAGTTTTCTCACTCGTTACTCCTCCAATTGGGCCTGCAGAAACTTCCAATGTTCCAGACAAACATTGACTAATGAGAATTTCGGATCATGAATCTACTCTCTTCCACTCGATCACTCTCTCTCTCTCTCTCTCTCTAACTTTGTCTCTCACTATCTCACATCTCTAGCTCTCTCTCTTCCCCTTTGTCTCTCACTATCTCACTCTCTCTGGCTCTCTCTCTCTCTTTTTTGGTAGAGGTTAGGGGAATAATAATTCGAATATTCTTTCCAAAGAATGGACATGTCCAAAGCTCCGTCAATTTATGTAGATGCATAACAATATTATCTATTTCATCTATAGTTATTACAAATTGTTTTTTCCTCATATTATATACAGCTCAATAATTATTTCCTCATTTATATTTTGTAAATTCATTCAAAATGTTGCTGTATTGTAAGCTATTGTATATAAGTGTATAAGCCAGTATATATTTTAATCTACATAAATGAAGTACTCAATCATCAATCAATCAATCTCTTTCTCTCGCTTTCTCTTTCTCCATATCTGTCTCTCGAGACAAACTTGACTGAAGAGATTTTGGGATCATGAATTTCTCTCTCTCTCACTCGCTCTGTCTCTCACTTGAACTCTGAATGGAATTTATCATTTCTTTGATTTGCTTTTCACTTATTGATATTTTTAGTCTTAATTTTTAACGATTTTACATAATTTTTCGTTTGAATTCCCAACATTCTTTATCTACGGTTAAGTGCTGAAGGGGAGGGTATCCTTGATACCCTCTCTGAGATGGACTTCTTAAGGTCCAAACTTCACCGTTTCATGTGAAAACATTACAGTAGTACCTTATCTTCCGCATATTTTATCATTTTTGTAGCTCAATACTATTGTAGAACTCTTTAGTTCAATATGATTCACCATGTTTTTTTTACTGCTACTGGTATTCATTTTCAACGCTAGAACGTAAGTTGAATTTTGTTGGTTAAACACATGAATAAGGAATCTGAATCTGAATCTCCTGCGAGACAAACATTATCTATCTCTCTCTCTCGAGACAAATATTATCTATCTCTCTGACTCTCCTCTCTCTCACACACTATCTCACTCTCTCTCCCCGGTCGTGTTTTGATGGGAAGGATTTATTTTATATCCTACTTGGAGAATCTACAATTATTTGTTGAACACCGCCGATTTATGAAGTTACATCACAATAATATATTATCGTTATTAAAAATTGCATCCAATCTCTATTCCCATTGATTAATTATTTATACTTTGTAAAATTCGTTGAATATTCAGAATTACCGTCATTAATGAAAATTATTGTAGTAGTAAATATTGTAACTACATAAATGAAGAAATCCAATCCAATCTAATCTAATCTCTGTTTCTCTATCTCTTCCTCTTTCTCTCTCCTCTCTCTCTCTCTCTCTCTCTCTCTCGAGACAGGCATCGACTAATGAGAATTTCGGATCATGACTTATCTTTCTCACTCTGTCTCTCTTCCTATCTCTGTTCCACTCTCTTTTTCTCTGAATTAGATAATCTCTTCCACTGAAATGTTGCCATAAAGCAGAGATTGATAGACTTCAAGCTTAAATCTTGGACTATGTCTCCTTCATTACAACTTTGATTTTAGTAATAGAGGATGCCGTCCCACATGGAGTCATAGAGAACGAACTTTATTTTACTTCATTATGAACTATATATTATCATTTCAACAATATAATTTACTTCATCCTGTTGGAATCTACATTTTTTCTCATCTTTGAAACGGCAATAGGAATGTTCCTGATAATTGTGAATACATTCCTCTCATGACATGTAATGCTGGAAATATGGAGAAAACGCAAGAATTTGAAAAGAAAGGAAGTAGGAGAAATATCCAGTCAACCATGTTTTTCCATGTAATAGGCAAGTAGAGGGTATAAAATAAGGAAAAGAGGAGAAGAAGGCTGGGAAAAAGAGAAAAAAGTCACTGAAACCCATCTCGGTAGGATACAATCTAGGTTTGTTTAGAATAATTTTAATGATTAGTTTTCGCGCCACGAGAAGTTCTTCAATATGACAGTTTGAAACAATCCCCCCAAACAGCTATACCTTACTGCAGAATTGATTTAACTAGACATGATACGATTTCTTAAGTCTTCTCATTTAGAATTTTATTCATTTGATAGAATTTGTAAATAAATACCTAATTCTTCCACAGACGGACTTAATATGTACATCCCACACTAGATGATCATCTATTATGATCCACAAGTATTTATGACTTTTTTTATAGTGGGAATTACCTAGGTTTAGAGTGCACCTTGATTGGAGCTTTAATTCTCCATTATCAACAGGCTGCCCTATTTTATCTACTGAGAAGGTTATGTAGCTAGTTTTATCTATATTCAAACATGGAGTATGAAGTAACAAGAAACG
>NW_024094303.1:0-9101 GCF_014356525.2 Nilaparvata lugens
CGATGAAGAAATTCAGCCCTTCAATTAAGCAAGAATAGAACAAAGAACAAGGGCTATTCGAAAATATGAAGAAGTAGTCGGAGAATGAGGAGAAGGAAAAAAAGAATAGAGGAGAAGAAGAAGAATTGGAGGAAGAAAGATGGAGAAGGGGAAAGAGAAGTGATTTGCCTCACTTTTCAATTAGTGTTACAGAATGAGTAATTAAGGCGACGTCTCTCTCTCAGCTAATCTGCCTCTTACTTAATTTTGATAGATGAATCCAGACCAATCCTGTAAAAGCTATTTTTCTTGACCTATTTAGGCTAAACTACCTTCCATTGTCTCAACCCTTCTCACACCTTAGCTCACCCAATGAGGCCACGTTATAATGGCAGTGTTTGATTGGCAATGGTATTGCTATCCTTGTCTATCATTCAACAAAGCGGATAGTGCTATCTCTTTCTCTCGCTTTGCTTTGTTGCCAGATCGTCTTTTAACAATGTAGAATTAATTATCAAATTATTGAATAATATAATTTCTTGCTTAATCAATTATTGACCGAGCGAAGTGAGGTCTAATATTCAAGTCGACGGTTGGCATTTCTCTTAATGTTAATGTTTATATGTGCGCATTTACGGCGAAACGCGGTAATAGATTTTCATGAATTTGACAGGTATGTTCCTTTTTTAATTGCGCGTCGACGTATATACAGGGATTTTGGAAATTTTGCATTTCAAGGATAATATAAAAGTAACTTCATACGCCAATATTAGAGTAAAAATCAGACTATAGAATTATTCATAAAAAATCAGCTGACAAGTGATTACACAGATGTGTGGAGAAGCCAGTCTATTGCTGTATTTCCATAAGGTCTATAGTTTTAATCAGACTTGTGGATGAAATACTGCGTGTTCAATTATGAAAATATTGACAATATAATTTCTTGTGTTATAAAATATAATTGATTTTCAAACGAGTATGAACAGTTAATATTACATCAATAAACCTGTATCAGCTACCGTCTATAGAAGGCATTGACATGACAGAGGATCGGCACCGTTGTTCTCCTATCTTTCTCCACTGCCATTATAACATGGACCTCTCTAAAACAAATCGATCCTATAGTGAGGTCCACGTTATAATGGCAGTGGAGAAAGATAGAACAGTGTTGTCGATTCTCTGCCTTGTCACGGCAAAGCTGTTCTCCTATCTTACTCCACTGACATTATTACGTCGACTTCACTATTTACAGACCATTAAAGTCATCTATGAATTAATTTATGAAGCATATGACCTTCAACGCATACACCAATAATGCTAGAAAACCGTAAAAATCTTTTTGCCACACTGCACAGAAAGCAGCTGTTTTCCAGTCCCTACGTAGATCTGAAAGACATTGTTTGCAGACGACTCTCGTCTGACGTCAGAACAGGCTTCTTTCCGGCCTAGGCCGGATAGACTACCCTTTCCAGCCGCTAACATGGAACTAAGAAAGGTGATCAAAAAACAGCTGATCAAAAAACTTTTCATTATTTGTGTTCATTATACAATAATTGAAACATTTATAATAATATCATCTTATTGTCATTTGAAATAATAAAAAAGTATAAACTCAACCTCCCACATCATTGAACATCATCTTTTAGGTTATTTAGACAAATCAGAATAAAAAATAAAAATACTTGGACAATTTCCTGATATTCAGATTACCTCAGATTTGCTAGAGCTATCACCTTCCACTCTGCTTTCGGGAGTGCTTAGTAAACAACTATTCCCATATATAATATATATTATTAAGGCCTACGGCCTCGACTTGAAAACCGATTTCGAGCTGGAAAAATCTCATTTTCTGCTCTAGGTGCGAAATATACTATTGCTTTCAACAAAATTGGTGACGGGGTGGAGTTATTACTAGAATCATTGCCTAAATATTCTAGTAAAAATATTCCTAAATACCGTAATTGTAAGGTTGGAAGAGAAATATTTGAATCAAGATAAGATGAGAGACGACTTTCTAAAAAGGAAAACGATTTGTTGCCTTGAAAATACAGTAACACAAAAACAATCTGATCTAAGACTGCAATGGGAAAAAAGATAGGAAAGGAAGAAGAATAGAGTAATGTTTGTTTGCGAAAATGGTTAAATGAAGATAGAAGGAGAAGGAAAAGAAGTAGAGGATTAAGAAGAAGAAGTAGGGTAAGTAAAAGAAGAAGTAGGGTAAGAAAAAGATTGATTGATTGATTGATTGAGTACTTTATTTATGTAGATTACAATATATACTGGCTTATACACTTATATACAATAGCTTACAATACAGCAAAATTATTGATGAATTTACATAATATAGACTAGGAAAATAACTATAGAACTGTATATGATATGAAAAAGCAATTTGTAATATAATAACTATAGATAATAATCATATTGTTATGCATCTACATAATTGCGGAGCTTTGGACATATCAATGTCCATTCTTTGGGAAGAATAATAAGAATATCCTCCCCACTAACTCTCTACCAAACGTTAATTTCGTTATTTAAACTAAGGATTTATTATAATGGAAATATTGTAAAAGTTTTAATCAATATGAATATTGAAGAGAAAAAAAAAACAGAAAATTGATAAAGTAAAATAATTATATAGGTAGATAGATCAAATAATTGATTAATAAAATGAAGTAGGCTGAAAGTAGATCAGGGTTATCAAATTTCAGTAATATACAGCAGTATGCAGTGGATATTGAAATAACATGAGTTATATAATATATATATCTTATATACAATTCGTACTATAACATGGTTTAAAGGTTTATATTGGTGGAATGGGTGAGGGATGGTTGTCATGTGATCGTTCTAGGGCCGGACAGTTCAGTCATTTGCTCCAAAATATGTTTTTTAAAGTCAGGTTGAAGCTCGCTCGGCTCTCGATAGACCTGATAGAAACAGGAAGTGTATTCCATGCACGACAGGCACTGACTAAGAAGGATTTTGTGAAAATAGTAGTTCGATGATTGGGTATCCTTAAAGTACTTTCTCCGGTTCTAGTATGTGAAGCATCTATCCTCCTACCTTCAGAGACAAATTTGAAATCATCTTTAAATAGTTCGGATTACGTATTTCAAGATATCTCTAACAAGCTTGACTATTCGAAAAAGCCTCTGATCGGGAAGCTTCAATGTTGAACTAGCAATGTGGGCTGGGGTGATATGATCATGGCGTTGGAGAGAGTAGACGAAACGTAGACAATAATTTTGGCAACGCTGTAGTTTATCTCATCAGAGTGACTTGCATATCGTTAAGAACAGAATTACAATACATTAAATGTGGGAAGATGAGAGATTGAACCAATAATAATTTAATGTTTCTAGGGAGGATATCGTGCATTTTCTCAATGCATGCATGGCTGAGAATACCTTTTTACAAGTTTTGTTCACTTGTTCTGACCAGTCAAGAGTATTATTCATAATAATGCCTAAATTTTTAACTGAGCTACCGTAAGGAATGTCATTACCGTCTACACTAATTTTGTGAATCGATTCAAGGTCAATATTGTTTATAGGACGAGAATATCCAATTATAATGGGTTGTGTTTTGATGGGATTAAGCTTAAGGCCATTTTTCTTTGTCCATTCCACTATCGAATTGATATCCTGATTCATTATTCCAACTGTTCATTAATTTTTGTTATGGGACAGCTTAAATAGATTTGAAGGTCGTCTGCATAAGTATGGAAACTGGAGAATTGATAATGGAAAAAGGTCATTAGCATACAAGTGAAGAGGAGAGGGCCTAAAATTGAACCTTGTGGTACTCCATGCATAACGTTTTTCCAAGTTGACTTTTTGTCACCGACAGATACACATTGTTTCCTACCTAATAGATAGGATTTAAACCAAACTAACGAGTTGCGACTGAAACCCAGAATTGCCAACTTATTCAGAAGGACTGTATGATCAACAGTATCGAATGCTTTAGAAAAATCAAATAGGGTGAGGATGGTGCATTTTCTTTGTCCATAGCTAACCTTATATCATCAGTGACACGAAGCAGAGCTGTCTCAGTTGAATGGAATTTCTAAAGCCTGATTGAAAGTTATGAAGCTTACTATTGTTGTCTAGAAATTTTACAACTTGAGCATGAATGAGTCTTTCTAGCACTTTGGACAATGCAGGTAAAATACTGATTGGTCTAAAATCCTCAACTTTATTGGGTGATGGAACTTATTCAGAGGGCGAACCAGAGCAAACTTCCAGTTTTCAGGGAAAATGCCTTCTTCAAGTGACTTTTTGAAAATGTATGTAATGGTTGGTAAAACAGCAAATAACATATTCTTGATAAATTTAAAAGAAGATGATGAAGAAAAGAAGTACGGGGAGGAGAAGAAGAAGAGAATTAGAGGATTATGATGAAGAATTAGGGACAGGAAAAGAAGAAGAAGCAGAGAAGTAGAGGATTAGGAAGAAGAAAATGAAGAAGTAGGGGAAGGAAAAGAAGAAGATGATGATGAAGAAAGAAGTAGGAGGAGGGAAAGAATAAGCTTTAGGGGGAAAAGAGAAGAAAATGATGAACTAGGAGAAGGAAAAGAAGTAGTAGGGGAATAAGAAAAATAGAATGCAGAAATCGTGGAAGGAAAAGAAGAAGTAGAAAATAGAAAAGGATGAATAAACGAAATGGAAGAATACATTTGGTTGTATCTGAACTATAATAGCAGTAGTTAATAGCAATAATAGATGGTATTCCTGAGATTGGCAATGTTACCAACCGCCAAACATTATAATGGGGCAACTATACTATTACAGCACATGGAAATGAGAGTGATTTATGTTGGTAGAATAAGTGGCGTGGAAAATATAGTAGTTGATAAGGAAAGTAGTGGAAGAAAGGAAGGATAGCTGATGAAGGATGAGGAAAGGTGTGGGGGATGGAAAATGGAACATGACAAGTTGAGGAGAAGATGACGAGGGGAAGGAGAAGTAGAAGAAGTGGAAGGAGAAGAAAATGAAAAAGGAAGAACTAAAGAAGGAGTAGAAATGCGAGGAGAAGGAAAAACAGAAGAAGAAGGAGCATGAGGAGGCACAAGGAGAAGAAGAAGAAGAAGAAGAAGAAGAAGAAGAAGGAGAAGAAAAGGGAGAAGAAGGAGGAAGAGCAGTGAGACACGCGAGAGTGCGTGGTACAACAGTTGGAAGAAAACTACTGTCAGAAGAAACACACACACAACCAACTGACATACCTCCCAAGGACTAAGTCAGAATATTAACTACTCAAAACTCATATTATCATCATCATCATCATCATCATAATCTCCTCCATCATCATCATCTTCTTCTCCTTCTTTTTCTTCATCTTGTTGTTGTTGTTCTTCTTCTTCTTCTTCTTCTTCTTCTTCTTCTTCTTCTTCGTTCTTGTTCTTCTTCTTCTTCTTCTTATTCTTCCTCTTCCTCCTCCTCTTCTTCTTCTTCTTCTTCTTCTTCTTCTTCTTCCTCTTCTTCTCCTCATGATCTTCTCCTACTTCATCATCATCATCATCATCATCATAATCTCCTCCTTCATCATCATCTTCTTCTCTTTCTTTTTCTTCATCTTGTTGTTGTTGTTGTTCTTCTTCTTCTTCCTCATAATCTTCTCCTACTTCATCATCATCATCATCCTCATCATCATTACCATCCTCATCTTCTCCTTCATCTTCATGATCATCATAATCATCTTCTCCTTCTTCATCACTTGAAAATGGCTTGATTTCATTCTTCTCCTTATTTTTCTTCACTTGTTATTGTTGTTGTTGTTGTTGTTGTTGTTGTTGTTGTTGTTGTTGTTGTTGTTGATGTTGCTCTTCTTCTTCTTCCTCACAATCTTCTACTTCATCATCATCATCTCATCATCCTCATCATCTTCTCCTTCATCTTCATGATCATCATAATCATCTTCTCCTTCTTGTTCATAATCTTCTCCTTCTTCATCACTTGAAAATGGCATCAATGTTGAAACATGTTGTGATAAAATAATTCAAAAAGGGTACTGGGATTTTTATTTATTGAGCGAGCGAAGTGAGGTCTAAGATTCAAGTCGACGGTTTGGCATTTCTCTTAATGTTTAAATGTTTCAATGTTTATATGTTGCGCATTTACGGTGAAACGCGGTAATAGATTTTCATAAAATTTGACAGGTATGTTCCTTTTTTAATTGCGCGTCGACGTATATACAAGGTTTTTGGAAATTTGGCGGCATTTCAAGGATAATATAAAAGGAAAAAGGAGCCTCCTTCATACGCCAATGGTAGAGTAAAAATCAGACTATAGAATTATTCATCATAAATCAGCTGACAAGTGATTACACAGATGTGTGGAGAAGCCAGTCTATGCTGTATTTTCATAAGGTCTATAGTTTCAATCAGGTACTTGTGGATGAGAGTACTGCGTGAGGTCTACTGTTCACAGAACTACTAGTATTCAAGTATATAAAGTATATTTCTCCTAATTATGATAATGTGTTGATGATGAAGAAGAAGGAGAAGTAGAAGAAGTTGATGATGATGATGAAGGGGAAGATTATGAGGAAGAAGATGATGATGATGAATATGATGATGATGATGATGATGATGATGATGATGAAGAAGAAAATTATGAAGAGGAAAAGGAAGTGGAAGAAGAAGAAGGAGTAGAAGAAAACATCTTCAATATTTCTGGTTATCGTTTGTTTCCGCGTATTTTATCCTCTGAGGATTGACCCATTTTTGGAAATCTGTGAAGGGGTGGAAAATAGGGTCTGGTAAGAAACAACATTTTGTTTCCCCCACTTCCTAGATTATGATAGCAGGGCATTCCAAGGATAATATAAAAGGAAAAAGGAGCCTCATTCATACGCCAATATAAGAGTAAAAATCAAACTATAGAATTATTAAATTGTCATCATAAATCAGCTGACAAGTGATTACACAGATGTGTGGAGAAGCCAGTCTATTGCTGTATTTCCATAAGGTCTATAGTTTCAATCAGGTACTTGTGGATGAGAATACTGCGTGAGGTCTACTGTTCACAGAACTACTAGTAACGTGGACCTCACTATAGTAATTTTTGACCAAATCCCGGTTGCTTATAGTCGAGAAATTGTGGAGCCTGAGTTGATAGTCGAGAAATAGTGGAGCCGGAGTTGAGTAGACACTAGGGACTAATATAGATGTCAGACTAGCTTTACTGAGATTCACTTACGTATGTCAGCATTGGTTAAATGGGGATGCAATGCTGTTGTTTATGAGGGATACTGAAAGTATGTAGTGAGCAACAGTTGCGAAAACAGTGCAATAAACTTTGGTCCTGCTTTTTCGAGTGGCCTCAGGATGATATTGGAACAATGCTACTATATATTTATAGTTGTTTACCGTGTTTTGTTTATAACTATATCTACCAAATATGAAACTATGATTTAGCTGAGGGTAACTTTGGATTTGTATGTTGTATAGAACTAGTAGCTCTGTGAACAGTAGACCTCGCGCTCAGTGAGTTACATTGACTTGTTGTTATGTTTTCTCAAAAATTAATAAATAATTTATCAATTAAAAATGTCTAGAAAAAATCCTAAATAAACATAGAGCTTTCTGTCCTATATCGTACCTTGACGTGACCCGGAATGTGAGTGTGAGCGCTGTTATCAGGTCTGGCTGCAATTGTCTACAACGTTGATGGAAAGATACAATTTTCAAGATGTTCGATGTTTTTGAACGGGTAGTATTATAGTCAACGTCCACTAACGTTGATGGAAAGATAAATTTTCAAGAGTTCGAAGTTTTTGAACGGGAGTATTTAGTCCACTAGACAGCTGATTTATGATGATTATCCTATAGTCTGATTTTTACGGTAATATTGGCGTATGAAGGAGGCTCCTTTTTCCTTTTATATTATCCTTGAAATGCAAAATTTCCTAAAACCTTGTATATACGTCGACGCGCAATTTAAAAAGGAACATACCTGTCAAATTTCATGAAATCTATTGCCGCGTTTCGCCGTAAAAGCGCAACATATAAACATATAAACATTAAGAGAAATGCTAAACCGTCGACTTGAATCTTAGACCTCACTTCGCTCGGTCAATGAAACTATGATTTAGCTGTGATAACTTTGGAACTGTATTTATAGAACTATGCTTTTCTATGTTATTACATAGAGAAAAGATAGATAAGAAGATATTATACCATGGTAAAGATAGTTCAGGTTCTAAGTTTAAGTTTTGAAAGTCCTTTTTTTACTTTCATTGTTCTATTATACTAGGTAAGGAATGTATTGCTTTCCAAAAAAATTAAGGTACCCCAATTTCTAAATTTTTATAAGTTTTAAGGTCCCCTGATTCCAAAAAAGTGGTTTTTACTTTCCTTGCCCTATTACCATAGGTAAGGAAAGTATTGCTTTCCGAAAAAAATTAAGGTACCCCAATTTCTAAATTTTTATACGTTTTAAGGTCCCCTGATTCCAAAAAAGGGGTTTTTACTTTCCTTGCCCTATTACCATAAGTAAGGAAAGTATTGCTTTCCGAAAAAAATTAAGGTACCCCAATTTCTATAGGTTTCAAGGTCCCCTGAGTCCAAAAAAGTTGTTTTTGGGTATTGGTCTGTATGTGTGTGTATGTGTATGTGTGTGTGTATGAGTGTATGTGTGCCTGTGTACACGATATCTCATCTCCCAATTAACGGAATGACTTAAAATTTGGAACTTAAGGTCCTTACAACTATTAGGATCCGACACGAACAATTTCGATTAAATGCAATTCAAAATGGTGGCTAAAATGACAAAAATGTTGTCAAAAACAGGGGTTTCCGCGATTTTCTCGAAAACGGCTCCAACGATTTTGATCAAATTTATACCTAAATAGTCATTGATAAGCTCTATCAACTGCCATAAGTCTCATATAAGTAAAAATTTCAGGAGCTCTGCCCCATCTATGCAAAGTTTGATTTTAGATTCCCAATTATCAGGCTTCAGATACAATTTAAATTAAAAGATTGAGCATGGAAATCTCCAAATTTAATGCTTAGTTACATTTTCACCTAAAATTTAAAATGAGCTCGAAATTCGAGAAAATGTGATTATTCAATTGCAAACTGTTGGCAACTGTTGAGAACCGAATGGTGAATA
>NW_024094304.1:0-9375 GCF_014356525.2 Nilaparvata lugens
TCAATTTTATTTCTATATCCTGAAAGAGGGGAGAACGAAGACAGCGTGCATGCAAAAGTCCTGTCAAGCTGTCAGGAGGGTAAATCAGTGAGGTGCGAAGAGAGCGCGCTCTGAAATGATGCGCGCTCTCTTTGTACCTCTACAATTCGAGTTTCACAAGGGTTCAAAAACTCAGGCTGAATAATGTGGAAACGTAAGTCTCCACATTAGAACAAGCGTTATCGAAGTTCTCACTTTTGAGTTACTGAAGGCGTTTTCTGCCTGTTTTTATGTTTACAAGAGCTTTAGAGAGAATTGATTAATCAGCTTCAAATTTTGAACGCGAAATCAGTTTTTTTTTCGAATGCACATGCACATTGTGCATTGCAGTATTGCACACCAATAACTTAAACACATATTATTGTGGAAATGCTTGAACGTTGCAATAATTTCAACAACATAGAAGTATAACTTATTGAAATTATTCAAATTGTTGAAATTATTGCAGCTTTCAAGCAGGTTAGAAATAATTCAGCAGAAAAAAAAATTTTTTTTCTACAGTAAAAAAAAATCAACACTTAAAATTAGACACATAAATATAATTAACAGTTAACATAAATCGAAGTTCACTGGAATTCATGAAAATAGATTCGGCTTAAATCAAATCAAACACAAACACAACTGGAGAACACTAACAGAATTTTCAATATTCACCATTCGGTCCTCAACACGTCGATTTTTGTTGAAGTGGTTATTGAAGAAAACTAGAAAATAAGTAGTAGCATGTATATTCTATATATTATCAGGGGAACGAAGATCTGTCAAGCTCAAGAAGCGGTAAATTAGTGAGCTACGAAGAGCGCGCGCACTGGAATGAAGCGCGCTCTCTTCGTACTCTCACGAAAATGATTTAACCAACCTTCAGCCAGGTAGGATGCGCGTCCTCTTCGTACTTTCCCTGAAAGAGTGAGTCAATTTTGTTGTCCACGAACTTGACCTGTAAAAAGAAGGCAGGAAGCGCCTTCAGTAAGTCAAAAGGGGTACTTCGCTAATCTCGTCTAATGTGAAGAGAGCGTGCGTCATTTCAGTGACGTCATTTCTTCGTAACTCACTGATTTACCCTTCTGACAGATTGACAGAACTTTTGCATGCGCGCTATCTTCGTTCTCCCTTCAAGAGAACCAAAAAAAGAGGTAGTAGAGTGTTTTTGTGCTTCCATGTAGCTTCCTAGATAGCTCATGTGGCCTACCAAACATTTTGGTTGTTAGTAATTAGTTAGTTATCAATTATTTCTAATATTCTTTATGTGCATGAATGCATTTTCATAATGTAACATTTTTTGTAACACTGCAAAAAAATTCCAGTTACAAAAAGCAAAAGATGAATAATCAAGATTGAAGTCATTGGAGAAGCTACTAAAAGCCAGTTGTTGACAGAGTGGAGAAAGTTATGGTGCAATAATGAGCGCACAATTGTTGGGTGAGGTTATATTGGCGTGTTGGTGGAGCGGTTTAGGGGTTTAAGAGGCAGAGAGAGAGAGAGAGAGAGTGAGAGAGAATGAGTGGGCACAAGGGTTTATTTCTGGGTATATTTGCTCGATTGGCTCCGAATGACCGGCACAGCACAGCACAGCACACATCACAGGGCTTCGGTCTTATATACAAGGCAGCAGTAATAAACGTGCTTGTTGTACGATCCGAGCAGTTTATAAGTCGAAAGTTAATTAGCCCTGTGGGTGGTGACCGGGGGTTGCAAGGGCCTCTACAAAATCTGGATAGTGGTATATATGCTACTATTACAGGCAGCAGACAAGAGAAGCGAATTGCCGTTGATTCCCTCACTCACTCACTCACAGCTCAGCTGCTCAGTGCTCAGCTCTAGTGGCTCTGATATATCCGTTCGGCACTGTTTACTTTCTCCTTGGCTGACTCCAATTTTCTACCGAATAAAAGATGAAGAAGTTTTAATAAACGAATGGTTTAAGGGTTTAGAGTGGGTAGAGGGTGAGGAGGTGTAAGAGGAAGGTCGTTTTGGGGGTAGGACCACTAGCAGCAGCTCACAATGGTTGGTGGGGGTTGAGAGATGGTTTGGCATTGATGAAAAAAGAATACAAGACCTGCAGCTCCTGTGGGTTTGATTAAAGTTTACACGCGCCGAGCTCCCCCTCGAACCCATCCCCACCCCTTACTAGCAGCAAACTGAGCAAACAGCAGCAGAAGCAGCAGGCATTCAATAAGTCAGAATCAGTAGCTTATGGGCAAAGTAGATAGCGTGGGAAGAGGGGTAGGTGGCTTTTGGGGGTGTGGGGATGGGGTGTTAGAGGCAGAGGAGCCAAAGTAGAAGAAGAAGAAGAAGTAGTGGAGATGCTACCCGGTTTATTAGTTCAAGTCTTCTTCTACTTCTTTTTCTTTTCCTCGTCCTCTTTTTCCTAGCCTTCATTCTGATTTCTAGTTCTCCTCTTTTTCAATTATCTTATTTTTTCTCCATATTCCCTCTCAACTGTTACGACACAATCAAGGTTTGATATTTCTTAAAATCTTGTTCCACATATATTGATTCCTCGACTTTTTCTATCTTTATTCCGTCATTTTCAATTTCTTCTTTTCCTTCTCCATTACTCTTCTGCCTCCATTTTTTCATTTATTTTTCACTTTATCTCACGTTTTCTATATTTCTCTTCGTCTTGTTGTGTTTATTTTTCTCTCCCCTGCGTTTTCCAAATCCTAGTCTTCTTATTTTTTCTTCCTCTGACTGTTCCACTTCATCTTTCCTTCTTATCACAGCGCTTCCATCTATCCCTAAACATCTTGTACTGTCTCTCTCCCTATTTCCTACATATCCCCCAAATTTTTTCTCAATCCCATTTCTTCCAACTTTTCTCTTCCTCTACGTTCTCCTTTATTCCAGAGCTGTTTTTGTATCAGGGCTGAGCCAGCTACCGTTGTTAGCTATCCCGTCCCTCTCTTATATTTGGCCGGCCAATAACATTATTGAGTTGTTCTTTCCATTATTGAGACACGAACTCAGTGGCTCCATCATTTATCCATTACGTTTTCCTCCTCTTCTTCTTTTCCGTTGCCTTTGCAAGTCCCTCACCAATCCAAACTTTTATTTCTCCTGCAAAGTATTGCTACTTATTGACCTCTTTGTTACTCGATCCTTTTTGTGGGCCAATAGTATTCTCCTCACTCACATACACATGCAATCTTTTCTTTCTTCTCTCCCTGGTCAACTTTTTCCCCCACAGCCATAATTATTATTGCTTCTTCAGATAGTTTTTTTCCAAAGTCGTTAACGGAATCGTAAAACAGAAACAGACTCCAAAACTTTCGGATCAAGTACGTCCTACATAACAGATAAATATTTTGTTGTTTGAAAGTGATTGGTTATTGGAGATCCAGGGGCATTTTCATGGAGGTTCTATGAAACATTATAACATAATATAGGTGAGTATTTTTCTATTTGGAAATGATTGATTATGGGAAATCAGGGTTTTTCCATTTTTGAGTAGCAACCGATAGAAATGTACAATGTACTCACACTAAAAAAAAACAAGCATTATGTAGAATATACTACAATCAAACAGAATGTAGACGTAATGAATTCTTTCAATCGGTTAACGGTAGTTATTTAGTAAACTAAATGGAGAATTTATTCCATTATACTTGATGATCATTTATTCTGTTGATATCAGAATTTCTGATTGCTTACTCGAAGTTATCTACAACCATGAGTCAAACAATTTGATCAATTCATTAAAGTTCAAATTTCATTCGTTCTGAATACTGTGACATTCTGCTCCAGGGAGAGCATGGACAACACAAAAATTGGATAAACGTATGAAGGTTCTCACTTTTGTGGGTACATGGTTTTTCATTGCCCCTCTGTGTGATATTAGAACTGAGATTGAGGTTATGTCTGTATGACTCAAGATTACCTGATTCTGATTGTGAATGGATATTATGGAACCCTGAAGAGGATAACCATATAAGATATTCGGAAAAAAATAATGTGTAAGCTGTAATAGTTACTGAAGCTATTAAGATAAATTTTGTGCGTGTCACATACAAGATGACAGATAAAGAGATTTTTTATTTGGTCAGAGTCAACGGCGGTATACTGATAAACACACCTTGATCTCTATATGGACCGAGAAATTTGTAGGTTATCCCAGATTTGGGATTGGAATATTCCAATTGTAATGAGCTTAAATAAAGCAATCTCAACACTATTACCTGTTTGTTGTTCTGATAAAGAGCCAATGCAACCTGAACAAAGATATAGATCACAAATCCATGTATGATTGTGTCTCTCACCGCTATCAGAAATAATAATGAGTACTTTATCAAATAAATATAATTTCTGGAAAGAGGTTCGAGTACAGAATCTAATCTTATCAGTGTTGGGTTACATTGACTTGAATCCTGCAAAATATCGCATACACTGTTTAATTTAGTCTGGAAATTATGAGCTGGGCTACCGACAGTGACCAATCTAAAAGCAAATGTAAGCAGAATTATATTGATTAATTCTGCAGTGATTAGCTAATACATTAGCAACCATCTACAACCTTCCACTCAATTAATTTCCTGACTTGTTTCACTGACCATATGAGGTCTACCAAAATACCAATTGTAACTTGTCAAAGACGATATTAAGGTTTTAGAAAGGAAACGAACTGGAAGATATGCTCAGTTATTTCAATATATTATAAAAATATCTGATTTGCAACAATACAAGATAAGCAGATAATAATTTATAATTTTCAAGTGAATAGTGATGATCGGTTTGTGTTCTGGTTTAGCAATACCAGACATGTACAATTTACAATTTAATAAATGAAAGAAAATAATATAATAAAATGATAATTACAGGGTTGTGAGTTCTGATTCGGAATAGCTTGATCGATAAACAGATTATAAAGTAATTCAATTTAATAATGATTATTATAATGTTGATTAACATTGAATTTTCCCTGATTGCAATCTGGTCATGACCATTAATTTTCTCGAGAATTTATATTGCTTATGAATCGTAGATGCGGGGCCCCAATTCATTTACAAGAAGAATAACTCACGCGACTCTGTTTTCCTTTTTCCTTGGTTCGCAAATGATTATTCATCTGCCATATGCTGGATTTTCTGGCCTCCAAGTGGAACGTGTTGCTGGTATATTACTCGGCGATTCATGTAGATTCAATCGGGTATTTTATGTTAATGATAAAAAGTAAATTCGTATCGCTTTTGTTGGTGGGGAGACCCTTGCGGGAAGGTCCCACTGCCTGAATATATAATTTAAGCCGTCAATGGGCCTTACGACTGTCATACTTCAGCCGGGACCGACAGTTTAACGTGCCCATCCGATAACACGGGAGTGATCTGGTTAAAAAACTGTTGGTATTGAGAGGGTTTGAACCGGGATCTCCATGCTGCTACGCAGACACTCTATCCACTAGACCACGGATCACTCCTATGTTAATGATTATTTTTACAGACAAAAGGAACTTTACAATTAACATTGAATTATCAAACACAAACAATAAAAAACAATTTACATGATTTTTTTCAACAAATGCAAGTTTACTAGGAACGTGTGACTAGGGCAAGGTCAGTGGTAGAGAAGAAGTCTTCTTCCACGAATTGAGCTTACAATTGATTCTTGAATCTCTCTGTTTCTAATTTGCATGAGACAATTTCTATTGTTGTAGTTGAATTGAATGTAACTAAATTAAATAATACCGTTCCTCAATGTAGACTTACATACAAAGGGTATTTTTAGCTTTCTTGTTGTTACTGTACATCGGCATAATTATATCATTTTATAATTTGTTTTTCAAGAATAAACTCATTTATTGTGCTAATAATTTCGATCACTTATTATTTTTATAGATTCCTTTTTCCTTTTCTACACAATGGTTGAGTTCAAAGCCACTGATTGGTGAGTGAACGATGAGATCGGTGAGTGAACGTGGCTCTGAACAAAGTACTTTTTTGTCGTTGAACGATGCATAGACTCACATGCAGCGCTAGATTATTTGGAATTGAAATCAGCCATTAAGGGGACAGCCTGGAAGATTATTACATACTAAAGATCTTGAAGATTTTTGTGATCTATAATATTACAAAAAAAAATTTATTATATTATAATATCTCGCACTAAAATACCTCAATGGAACCTTTAATTTCAAGTAAGAGCTAGCATTGGGAGGCATAAGAGTATTGTGCGTTTATACCTCTTAAGGTCTTTGGTCTAACTGATAAGAAAAAAAAGACGCCATATCCGGTTCGTTCACTGATCAGTTAATCGTACTTTTCCACCGATGGAAAGGTTGTTTACAAATAATGGACTCCATTATAATGTATTTGGGAGCAGAGAAATGCATGATTACATAAATTCAATAACATTTAAAATATTTACAAAGCATTTAAAACCACTCCAATCACCTGATGTTTTCCATTTTAATTGATTACAATGAAATAGATTAAGTTCTAGTATTGTTTACAAAATATGATCAACAGGGGAAACATCTGTCAGTCATGACTCATGAGCAACCGTTCAGCCACAGAATACACACAAAATGGATGGTATCAATCTAACCAAGATTTGAGTGCACCAAGACCACGACACATGACTGCATCATCTTGTTAGAAATTAAAACTACTGCTGTATTACAATGCTACACTTTCTTTCAAGATGGCGGATTATGGCGTCAATATACTAGCCGACTTTCCACTCTGTGGTTCATCTGTGATCACGTTTTTTACTGAACGTAAAAAAAAACAGATGAAATTGATCAGTGGCTTTGAACTCAACCAATGACGAAAAATAATAATTCACAAATAATGGCATGCTATCACATCATATTATATACTATGCAGGCCTGATTAATATCAACTATATACTAGTGTTCTAAACCTTCAAGCGTTTTGGTTAGGTTTACCACAACATTTCCTTAACCTATAAATGCGATTTCAATACAACAATTTTATAATTAAAAGAATAAATAATAATATAATCTC
This sequence comes from Nilaparvata lugens, assembly GCF_014356525.2. Lineage (NCBI taxonomy): Eukaryota > Metazoa > Arthropoda > Insecta > Hemiptera > Delphacidae > Nilaparvata > Nilaparvata lugens. The sequence goes on from NW_024094304.1 coordinate 6,999, forward strand.
TATACTTATAAAAGGCTAAGCCCCAACAGACTGAAATCACACACAGACCAAACTACCAAGGCTAAAAACTTGAATTTTGCACAATTGTTTATGGTAGCCTGAAAACATCCACTAAGAAAGGATTTTCAAAAATTTGCCCCCCTGTGGGAGCTGGGCCCCCCCAAAATTTTGTACTTTTTAACCGCTTATTTCACAGCAAAGTCATGAGGAACTTTTTTGTTCAGCTACGAAAAAAAATTAGATCTATTCAGAAAAATTTCGATCAGGAGCACAGGGGGGTCCAGGAGAGGGCATTTTTCGAAAATTTTGATGTAAAATCACACTACAGCTCAAACTAATTGTTCTACAGACTTGAAACTTTGCACAAATATTCTTCAAACATGCTAGACGCGCACTAAGAACGGATTTTGAGATATTTTGCCTCTAAGGGTTTCAAAGGATGAAAAAGGATCCTATTAAGTAAGGTTATGAACATGGTAAGGTGAGTGCCATATAGAAATGAGATAATTTATTTATTGACATGTGATATTCTAACATATGTTGTAATCATTTGAAATAACAAAATAATATGATAGAAATTCAAAAAGAACATTGTTCTATTATTGCTTTCTACCTGATTCCACTCAACCGCAATAATATTGTTCTGATAATTGATGAATATGTTTATAATATTATTATTATTGATATAATAAAAGTATTGTTTTAATAATTAATTATTATCATAATATAATACCGTAAAGTATTGTTTTGGTAATCAATAAATATTTTTATTTTCACAACTCTGTATAATTTATAATGGTGAATGTGAAACAGCTGCATCGAGAAATTATCTCAAAAACATATGTTTAGGAAAACCATAGTTTTGAACTTTGTTTCCTGATGCAATGTATAAGAGCCTAAGTGGCATGTATGATTAATTTTTCAGCTAGACAGTTTTTTGAGACTGCTAAATAAACGTCTACAGTTTTATCAATGCTGTATCGGCAATATGAAAACGCATGCAGTTAATATGTCTTAAAATGAATTTGTTGATATCTACATGATAATTATTCTCTACCATTTTTATTTAATTAAAATTTCAAAATTATTCAATCCTTGATAGAATGATTGACTCACTGTACAGTCAGTCGAAAATTTTAATATTGAAATGAGGGGTATTTTGCAAGCTGAACGAAAAAGTAAGGTCCTATGCACCTTTTTGATATTACTTCTTCAAATGAAAAGAGTTTTGTGGGTTGTCAAAACTCCCCCTGAAGAGAACTATTCATTTATCCTATCTTTTAGTAAAATAACAATGATTTCTGCATTGAATAACACCTATCTTGCCAACAAGAATCGAACTCTTTGTGAATTTAGATATGACCTACACTTTGATTTATATACTCCTTAATAAATTCATGGAAATTGAAGTACTATTTACAGTTAGTTGATGAAATTGACTATCAATAGAGAAAATGATTATAATTTTATCAATACAGAATTTAGTTGAATGAATTGTCGATGTAGGTACTGAGTTCTTGGTCAACAATAATTCAATATTGGTATTTATCCAATCATTTTTTTTTCAGAAGCTATTTCATTTGAATTAGAAAATATTTATAAGCTCCTATCAATTTATCATTCGTAACAATGAATTCTTCAAAACATGAATTTAATCAAATAAAAAATTGCCCATACTTCTGTATTCATGTTCGCATGTTTTCCACTTGTGATGGATAGCCAAAATATTGTGGAGCTAGCTGCACGGCGAATGTAATCGAGGGCTCTGATTGGCTGAAAAGTTCAGCGTTCGGAGTGAGGTGAGGCGAGCAGTTAGAACAGAGGCAGCGGCACGGCGAATGGTTCGGAGCGGTACGGCGAATGATTAACAGCTGATTTTTAACATTATGAAACAGATGCTCAGTTATTGAAAGGCAAGATTGCGGAGGAATGCACGGTTGGCGCGTGGTCGAGGTCGGTTCGGCATGTGTGGACGCACCTTTAGTTGTTACAGGACATTTATACAGATCACAGGCCAAAGCAACATAATCACTATCTCTTATTTTCTTCTTATTCTTTTCTTCTTCTTCTTACTCCTCTTCGCCTTCTTCTTCTTCTTCTCTTTCTTTTTCTCTCTTTTTTCTTCTTCTTCTATTCTTCTTCTTCTTCTACCTATCTAAAAGGCTAAGCCCCGACAAACTGAATTCACACCACAGCCCAAACTACTAAGCCTAAAACTGAAATTTCGCCAATTGTTTATTGTAGCCTCAAAACATCCACTACAAAGGATTCTCAGAAATCTGCCCCCTCCCCCTGAGGGAGTGGGGCCCCCAAAATTTTCACTTTTTAACCGTTCTTAAACAGCAAGTCATGAGGAGGAACTTTTTCGTTCAGGTAC
>NW_024094305.1:0-10174 GCF_014356525.2 Nilaparvata lugens
TTTGCTCTTGAAAGTTCAACAAATATTCTCTCTCACGCTTTTCATTTTCACTCACTCTCACCCTCGCTCTCCACTTTCTCTCCAGCTTACCGATTCTCTCTCACACAAACACACACACTCTCTCACGCTATCATTCTCCTCTCTCTCGCTATCACGCTCTATCTCTGGCTATCACTCTCTCTCTCGCTAGCTTACCGATTCTCTCACACACACACACACTCTTTCGCTATCACTCACTCACTCTTTAGATTACCGATTCTCACACTCACACACACACACACACACACTCTCTCTCTCACGCTATCATCTCTCTCTCTCGCTATCACCCTCTCTCTCTAGCTTACCGATTCTCTCTCACACACACACTCTCTCGCTATCATACTCTCTCTCTCTCTCACGTTATTACTCTCTATCTCTCGCCATCACTCTCTCTCTCTCTCACACACATACTCTCTCTTCCTCTTTCTCTCCCTCTCTACACATCTCACTTTCTCTTCTTTCTCTTTCCACTCTACTTCATTTTCCACTCTCACTCTCTCCCTTGCACTTTTTCTCTCTCTCACTCTCACTCTCTCTGTATCTACCGATTCTCTCTCTCACTCTCTCTCTCTCTCTCTCTCTCTTCTCTCTCTCTCACACACACACACTTTCTCTCGCTATCACTCTCTTTAGCTTACCGATTCTCTCTCTCTCTCACACACACCACACTCTCTCTCACTATCATTCTCTCTCTCTCTCTAGCTTACCGATTCTCTCTCTCTCTCACACACACCACTCTTTCTCACTCTCTCTCTCTCTCTCTCCACATCCTACTTTCTTTCTCTTTCGACTGTACTTTATTTTTCACTCTCTCCACTTCTATCCAAGTTTGGAGCCGGAATGCAAGTTTGTAAATTGGAGAGCCAATCTCCACTTCGTTCATACAATGCAATGAATCGTTATCGTTACATTTTGATTGAAGTGGAAATCAACTTTTTTCCACTGGAAAATGAGAACTATCCAGTGACCTGATATTGTGTACAATTTGTTCAGCACCGTTTCAAATTATCCCAGTCAAGTTCGAAACAAGAAATATTCAATTTTTCCAATTATTGGTTTGCTTGTTCCACCAGCAAACGTATGTACATTTCCAAGCCAATTACCAAACTATCTACCATTATGATGCATTGTTTCCATCATGAGGGCTCCATTGTTCATTATCATTTGTTTGAATGAAGTTTTTAGCGAACGTAGCGAGTTCGGAGTTTATACACGCAGAGCTTGTATGTTCGACGATAACTATTGAAGGGTTTTCACAGACCTATGTTCCACGGACACGTTCATTATGTCTTTCATCAGCTGATGCTTCGCTTATAATCTCTGTATCTTATTGTTTAGGGAAATCTCCTATTGCCGAGAATGGCAAAAACAACTACCTGATACTTTCATAACAGAAAATGTTTTTTTCTCTTCTTCAAAATTGTTTCAAATATGTGAATATTCCCCATTCTGTGATTATATGTGACATTTTAGAACTATTAGAATAATTATGGATTCATATTAGAATTATGATTTTTTTCTTCATTCAAAATTGTTTCTAATAGTGAATATTTCCCATTCTGGTGTTTATAATGTGAATTTTTCTTCTATGTTTGGTTTTTGAGCATCTAAAATTAAAAATCACTTTGTGAAAATAGATTTAGAACTGAAAATTTGATGAAGTGAACAATAATAAGATAATATGTAGAAAATTTCACTGTTAACTGATATATTGAGGTCCACGTTATAATGGCAGTGGATGAAGATAGACGAATAGCGATGCCGATTCTCTGCATTAATTAATTATATTTCTACACTGTCATAAACAAATTGGCATCGTTGTGGACCTAGAAAAGGATAGTACCACCGACTTTGTCGAATGATAGACAAGGATAGCAAAACCAAAGTTCATCAAATACTGTCATTATAACGTGGACCTCACTATAGTCCCAATGCTTCTTTTTCTTGACGCTATGTGATGCTGGTAGTCTCCCATTATTAGTGTCGGGCCAGATCAATAATTTTATTATAATAATTATATAGAATATTTCTTCCATGTTTGGCTTTGAAGCAACTAAATTTAAAATCACTTTTTTGAAAATAATTGAGAACCGAAAATTATGTGAAGTGAACAACTACAAGACTAACTTATTCGGACTATGTGTAACTTTATCTGAATTTTGGGAGAGGAATAGCACAAGGTTACCTTAATTTTCTCCTCCTATATCTTTCTATATGTCTTATTTGATTAATAATAGAATATCGATCATTTCATCGATTGTCAATATATTAGTGTTTATTCTTAACGAGTGAGTATAATTATAATTTGAGATTTCAACAGTAGGCTAATCAACAATTAATATAAAGCCAGATTCAACGACGTGATAGCTTGAATCACAGACTATCCTCTGAGGAACAAGGGGGGAATAGGTGGAGGTGTTACAATGATATCCTTACATTTTCTAAACTTCACAACGTGAATGTTTCTACTGCATCTGAGTTGGATCATAGAGGAAAGATAGCAGAGAAAGATAGGGCTAGGTATAGGTGGTTTGTGTCTTCAATTTCAAGCCGATTTTTTCTGATTTTATTACTGTCGACTACTGTCTATTATTGATTCTTCATTGATTCATACAACAAGAACATCATAAAAATGATAGGGAGAGAAAAAATGAGTAACCTTGTGCTAATCCTCTCCCATTTAGATAGTTCACACATAGTTCGGATAGGTTAAGTCTTGTAGTTGTTCACTTCACATAATTTTCAGTCTCTAATTATTTTCACAAAGTAGATTTTTATACTTTCCTTGCCCTATTACCATAGTTTAAGGAGAGTATTGTTTTCCGAAAAAAATTGAGGTACCCCATTTCTAAATTCTCTACGTTTCAAGGTCTCCTGAGTCCAACAAAGTGGTTTTTGGGTATTGGTCTGTATGTGGGTATGTGTGTGTGTGTGTTATGAGAGTGGTCCGTCTGTGTACACTATATCCCATCTCCCAATCAACGGAATGACTTGTAATTTGTAACTTAAGGTCCTCACACTATAAGGATCCGACACGAACATTTCGATCAAATGCAATTCAAGATGGCGGCTAAAATGACGAAAATGACGTCGAAAACAGGGTTTTTCGCGATTTTCTTGAAAATGGCTCTAACGATTTTGATTAAATTCATACTTAAAAAGTCATTGATAAGCTCTATCAACAGCCACAAATCCCATATCTGTAAAACTTTCAGGAGCACCGCCCCATCTATGCAAAGTTTGATTTTAGATTCTGAATTATCAGGCTCCAGATACAATTGGAACAAGAACATTTAAGTGGAAACGATTGAGCATAGAAATATCTACATTAATGTTCATTAACATTTTCACACTGCAATTGAAAATAAGCTCGATATTCGAGAGAATAAGATTATTCAATTGCAAACTGTTGGCAACTGTTGGTTCTATTAAATCATTAACTATGAGAGATAGCAGATTTCGTGTGTCTCCAGCGTTATTGTCCTGTCACCAGCCGGCAGATCTTTGAATAGTAGACTTGAGATGCGCGTGTACACTAGCGTCATGTGATAAATTTTCATAACGGCAAGGAAGTTGTGTGAGTGCACCACACCAGATTTTTATTTTTTCACTTCAAAAAGTTTAATTAATTATTTACACAAAGTAGATTTCCAAATTAGATGTTTCAAACATAGAAAAATTGATATTCCATATCATTATTATAATTTATTGTTTTGGCCAGGCATAAATAATGGGAGACTACCAACATCACATAGCTTCAGGAAAAAGAAGCATTAGGACTATCAGCTTGAGTTAACAGTGTAATTTGCATCATGAACGCCCTATACTATGGGATTTCTTCTTGTGCTATCTTTTCTCCATGTTAGGATCCAGTCTTAGACTCAACTCACACTACCTCGCCTCGAATCGTACGACTTCAGTCGAGGATACACCTTACAACTTTCTTACTCATTGTCACTTCAGTTCTATGCTACTTCATCTCCTAACCTCACATTATTATTGGAATATAAGATCGAATTCGTCACTTCTGCACATGTAACAAATTTTATGATAATTACAGATGGAATTAAATAGAGAATGCTTCATTCAAATGCTAATCAATATTATTATTCAACGAAAATCCTAAATAAATGCTGTAAATCACCCCGAAGACTTCTGCTACTGCAGACATTGACAACAGGGTTAACAGCTAGATGGAAATTTCGATGAGAACTACTATCCAAAAATTAGTTGCCAGCCCGGGAATCGAACCCGGTACCTCCCAATTGCTAGTCAGGAATGATTTACAGCATTTATTTATGATTTTCGTTAAATAATAACTATTTATTATAATTATCATGAGTAAATTGTCTCATCTATTCTTATTATTGTCTAAGTTATCTAAAATGATGAAACATCACTTTAATTTCATTTATTCATAGACAATGAATACAAAGCAGGTAAAAACAACAGTCATTCGCCCAGAACTGCTTAAACCTTAATTAAGAATACTTTCATGGGACATAACCTCACTTTCTTCAAAATGCTGGTAGGTACTACAATAGAGAAACAATAGCGTAAGTAGATATCCCATGGTATAGGGAGTTTATGTCGAAACTTTTACTGTTATCTCAAGCCGATTACTGTCGATTTTTACTTTGTTGACCGGGTAATAGTGTATGAACGGCACAATATGAGAGACTACCAGCGTCATAGAGCTTCACGGGAAAGAACTACGTGGACTATCAGCTTGAGATAACAGTAAAAGTTGCGACATAAACGCCTATACCATGGGATATCTACTTACGCTATTGTTTCTCTATCTATATATAAAAGCGAAATGGCACTCACTCACTCACTCACTCACTCACTCACTCACTCACATAACTAAAAATCTACCGGACCAAAAACGTTCAAATTTGGTAGGTATGTTCAGTTGGCCCTTTAGAGGCGCACTAAGAAATCTTTTGCAATATTTTAACTCTAAGGGTTGTTTTTAAGGGTTTAAAGTTCGTCTTTTAGCATGTATATTCTTCTTCACCCAATCTCTTAATTATAATTGAAATTTCCATATCATATGTTACTATAGAACTATAATCTAGATAGAGTACCTCTTCGAAACAGTTGTTAACTGGCAACTAAATTAATAATTTTGTCAGGTTGGCATTAAGTTGAGTTGACTTTGTTAGGTTGGCACCAAGTTAAAGATTTAAATGCATTTATCGCGGAAAAATTGATTGGGCACTGCTACTTCAATCCTGGGAATATTATATTACTAGCCGTCAGGCTCGCTTCGCTCGCCATATCCGTTTAGCCAGACGTTTAGTCTGGACCCCCAACTGGATCGTCCTAACATATGATAAAAACGCTCAAATGAAAAATGCAGGCGAGCGGTGCGAGCCTGCTGATCTCATTCTCGGACGATCCAGTCGGGGGTCCAGGGGGCGGAGCCCCCTGGCTAGACGGATATGGCGAGCGAAGCGAGCCTGACGGCTAGTGGTACTATATATGCAACTCAAGTCGAGGCTCGACCAACATGTCGAGTCGACGCTCGACTCAGTCTCACAGTCGTGAGGTCGTGGAGACGAGACTCGACTGGTCTGAGTTCGCCATTTGAAAACACATGCTGCGTCGAGAAGAGACTAGAGTCGCAGTCTCTCTCGACTTGAGTCGCGTAAGGCTAGTTTTCACACTCTTTCGGTTCGTTTCGTTTTCGATTCGTTTTCGGCAAATGCCGATAAGTGTGAAACGGTAATTCGGTTTGAAATCGGTACCGAATAGCAACCGCATAGCACCGAACGCCCCCTCGACACGAATAGGTTCATTATATTCGAATTCGTTGCTAGGGAAACAGGAAAAAACAAAGCCTTTCACACACGCTAGCTTTTTCTGTTTTTATTTTACCCTGATATCGTGATTATCTGTTTCAACATTTTTCAAGTCAAACTCATATGGTCAATTCTTTCTGTTAGTTCACAGAAACATTTTTTCTCAATGATAGTTTGCTATAAAAATATGAAAGATATAAATTTAAACTTGATGAGAATTTTTATTTTTTTATATTTTTCCACGAATATTACATGATTTCATCAATGGAGAGAGGAGATAAAGTTTTTCATACCATGTGTCAAAACAAGGAACAAATTTTCAATTAAAAATAATCTCTCTGAACTTCCAAAATTAACATAATCAGAAAGAAACTATTTCAATAATTCACATTTTTAATTGACTTTAAAATTCTGTTGTTCAAGAAAAACATCTTACAATTTGACACCAACTGTTATATCTAAATATACCAGCATGAACTGTGAAAATCCAAACACAGCTGTGTTTGAAAAGAAAATACCTAATTAGAAACGTACGAATTAAAACCTGACATGTATGAAAGCCTCATTCGTTTTCGGTAACGAGCCGAACCGAACCGAATGAAACCGAAAGCGTGTGAAGCTAGCCTAAGTGTGAGTTGAGGTTAAGGCTCAGGTCGAGAAGAGACTTGTCTCCTTCGAAAACATGTGTTTCCAAATGGGTGACGTCGCGGAGACTAGAATCGACTGGTCTGAGTGTCACCATTTGGAAACACATGCTCTCGACTAGAGTCGAGTCTCTTCTCGACCTGAGTCGCGTAAGTGTGAGTTGAGCCTTACAGTTAATAACGATAAATAGCATTTGGTTACATTGGAATACAGTAGATATCGATGTAGGTCAGTAGCGAGTCGAAGTCTCTATATCGACCTGATCGTTCTGTTGGTGCCCCAATCACCCATCCTCTGCCATTCAGTTGCACAAAATATCCCAACTGAAAAATCACCTAATTGACTTATAACTGGAGAGCGGTAGCTGAGTCAGTAACGGTTGGTTATTCGATTCCCACCTGAATCTGTGCCCCAGTTAGCCGAGCTCAATATGTAAGGAAGTGAAACTTTGTTAGCAGCCTGCACTTATTCACCCCCTGTATCTACACTAATATACATGTATCTACACTTATATACCGGGTGTAAACTGATTAGGAGTTGCTAAGGGGCTTGTGCTACTCATTCTCTCTCTCTTCCTCTTTATCTTTTCATTCCTCTTTATCTTTCTCTCTCTCTTTCTCTTTCTCGTTCTCTTTCACTTTCTTTTTCTCTTTCTCTCTCTTTCTATTTCTCTCTCTTACTCTTCTTCTCTTTCTTATTCTCTTACTCTTTTCCGTGTGCTACTCATTCTCTTTCTCTTTTTTTTTCTCTTACTCTTATCCGTGTGCTACTCATTCTCTCCCTCTCCCTTCACGTGTGCTACTCTTTCTCTTTCTATTTCTCTCTCTCTTTGTCTTACTCTTTTGTGAACTCTTGTGTTCCCACTCCCCCTCTTTCCCTTCCTCTTTCTCTTTCTCCTAATCTTTCCTGTGTGCTACTCGTTCTCTTTCACTCTCACTCTCTGTTTGTCTCACTCTTTTGTGAACTCTTGTGTTCCTCTTTCTCTGCCTGCAACACCTTGGGAATTGGAACTGAAATTATGTCTGTGCCGTTAACATTGTTTCAAAGTAGCAAAGTAACTGGGGATTCAGTTACCGGTGACCAGTTATTGAATAAAGTTCCTAGCTCCTGTATTAAGTTATACTTTTGAGACGGAATTTGTGTGGGGTTCGAGTGTTGCTTTAAGGATCGATAATATCGAAGAAATTATCGATAGTATTGGATAATGTTCCTACTGTATCAAGGTATACTTTTGCGACGGGAAGTTGTGTGAGGTTTGAGTGTTGCTTTAAGGATCGATAATATCGAAGATATTAAAGATATCGAAGATATATCGAAGATATTATCGATAGTCGATAGTATGCAGATTATCGATATTACCTAACTCATCTAAATTGGGAGAGTAATAGCACAAGGTCACCTTATTTTCTGTCTCTCTATCATTTTGATGATGTACTTATTGCATGAATCAATGAACAATGTTCAATTATAAGGAATGTTCAATTGGCCCTTTAGAGGCGCACTAAGAAATCTTTTGGCAATATTTTAACTCAAGGGTTGTTTTTAAGGGTTTAAAGTTCGTCTTTTAGCATGTATATTCTTCTTCACCCAATCTCTTAATTATAATTGGAATTTCCATATCATATGTTACTATAGAACTATAATCTAGATAGAGTACCTCTTCGAACAGTTTGTTAACTGGCAACTAAATATAATTTTGTCAGGTTGGCATTAAGTTGAGTTGACTTTGTTAGGTTGGCACCAAGTTAAAGATTTAAATGCATTTATCGCGGAAAAATTGATTGGGCACTGCTACTTCAATCCTGGAATATATATTACTAGCCGTCAGGCTCGCTTCGCTCGCCATATCCGTTTAGCCAGACGTTTAGTCTGGACCCCAACTGGATCGTCCTAACATATGATAAAAACGCTCAAATGAAAAATGCAGGCGAGCGGTGCGAGCCTGCTGATCTCATTCTCGGACGATCCAGTCGGGGGTCCAGGGGGCGGAGCCCCTGGCTAGACGGATATGGCGAGCGAAGCGAGCCTGACGGCTAGTGGTACTATATATGCAACTCAAGTCGAGGCTCGACCAACATGTCGAGTCGACGCTCGACTCAGTCTCACAGTCGTGAGGTCGTGGAGACGAGACTCGACTGGTCTGAGGTCGCCATTTGAAAAACACATGCTGCGGCGAGAAGAGACTAGAGTCGCAGTCTCTCTCGACTTGAGTCGCGTAAGGCTAGTTTCACACTCTTTCGGTTCGTTTCGTTTTCGATTCGTTTTCGGCAATGCGATAAGTGTGAAACGGTAATTCGGTTTGAAATCGGTACCGAATAGCAACCGCATAGCACCGAACGCCCCCTCGACACGAATAGGTTTCATTATATTCGAATTCGTTGCTAGGGAAACAGGAAAAAACAAAGCCTTTCACACACGCTAGCTTTTTCTGTTTTTATTTTACCCTGATATCGTGATTATCTGTTTCAACATTTTTCAAGTCAAACTCATATGGTCAATTCATTTCTGTTAGTTCACAGAAACATTTTTTCTCAATGATAGTTTGCTAAAAATATGAAAGATATATAAATTTAAACTTGATGAGAATTTTTATTTTTTTATATTTTTCCACGAATATTACATGATTTCATCAATGGAGAGAGGAGATAAGTTTTTCATACCATGTGTCAAAACAAGGAACAAATTTTCAATTAAAAATAATCTCTCTGAACTTCCAAAATTAACATAATCAGAAAGAAACTATTTCAATAATTCACATTTTTAATTGACTTTAAAATTCTGTTGTTCAAGAAAAAACATCTTACAATTTGACACCAACTGTTATATCTAAATATACCAGCATGAACTGTGAAAATCCAAACACAGCTGTGTTTGAAAAGAAAATACCTAATTAGAAACGTACGAATTAAAACCTGACATGTATGAAAGCCTCATTCGTTTTCGGTAACGAGCCGAACCGAACGAATGAAACCGAAAGCGTGTGAAGCTAGCCTAAGTGTGAGTTGAGGTTAAGGCTCAGGTCGAGAGAGACTTGTCCTTCGAAAACATGTGTTTCCAAATGGGTGACGTCGCGGAGACTAGAATCGACTGGTCTGAGTGTCACCATGGAAACACATGCTCTCGACTAGAGTCGAGTCTCTTCTCGACCTGAGTCGCGTAAGTGTGAGTTGAGCCTTACAGTTAATAACGATAAATAGCATTTGGTTACTTGGAATACAGTAGATATCGATGTAGGTCAGTAGCGAGTCGAAGTCTCTATATCGACCTGATCGTTCTGTTGGTGCCCCAATCACCATCCTCTGCCATTCAGTTGCACAAATATCCCAACTGAAAAATCACCTAATTGACTTATAACTGGAGAGCGGTAGCTGAGTCAGTAACGGTTGGTTATTCGATTCCCACCTGAATCTGTGCCCAGTTAGCCGAGCTCAATATGTAAGGAAGTGAAACTTTGTTAGCAGCCTGCACTTATTCACCCCCTGTATCTACACTAATATACATGTATCTACACTTATATACCGGGTGTAAACTGATTAGGAGTTGCTAAGGGGCTTGTGCTACTCATTCTCTCTCTCTTCCTCTTTATCTTTTCATTCCTCTTTATCTTTCTCTCTCTCTTTCTCTTTCTCGTTCTCTTTCTCTTTCTTTTTCTCTTCCTCTATCTTTCTCTTTCTTCTTCTCTT
>NW_024094306.1:0-10299 GCF_014356525.2 Nilaparvata lugens
AGATGTTCTGGCAACAGAGCAAAGCAAGAAAGAGATAGCGCTATATAAGCTTTGATGAATGATAATAGACAAGGAAAGCAATACCATCGCTAATCAAACACTGCCATTATAACGTGGACCTCACTATAGGAATGCTGACAAATTGGAGTGAACTGCTCTGTACCACCAAATACAGGCGACCGCTCTAGCGCAACCCTTTCAAAGAAGGGCCGCTATTATTCCCCCCTTCCACCATTTTGAAAGACCCTTTTGGTTTCGTTGTTGGAGAATGGATAAGGGTTCAGCCACCATTTGGATGCCACAGGTTGTTGTTTTGTTTGTAAACAGAAGCTATTTATTAATGCTTTGGTAGTTCATTGTCTCAAAGAGATGCTAATTTTCGAACTGAAAACTGGCTAACGACTGGGTGTTGGTTGGTGTCAAGATTATTGATATTTTTACTGATATTATTTCTGTAGTAACAGTGGCGCCATTTCACCAAACTGCAAGGGGGGCAAAAACCAAGAGGTATGAGGGGGGAAGGAATACCCCCAATGGATACAGAGTCCTGGGTTTCTCCATGAATGTTACATCCGAAGATGTTATTATATGCTTCATTTTCTCCAGTTTTATACAAATGTAGTTGAAGTATGAATACGAACATATACATTATTAGTTAATCATGAAGTATTTATAAGAAATATAGGCCTACAGAGAGGCCTTGAAGTAGGAATACACTGAAACAGATTTCTTAAAAATCATGGAAAAAGATAAATTTTTCTTTTACAATGACAATTTCAACAATTTCATTGGGAATCATATTCTAATTGGAAAATAACTTTCAGTTAGAAAGCTGAAGAAAAATTGAGCTGTTCCCATAATTTTCACCAACTCTGTACATACATTTTTGATTGTCTGATTGTGCCCTTTCATTTGCTTCCACTGTGACATCTTGCCACTTGTAGAAATTTAAGCAATAACTCACTTATGTGTCCCATCATAATTGTACCCATTATATATTCAAGCTTCAACTATACCACAGAGAAAAATATATTCTTTATTACTCCATACCCATTCTATCAAGGCAGTTTTGCTAAATTGTTGATACTGTAGAAGGAATTATACTACTGTTGTTTAAAAAAAGTATTAAATCAGTATGAGATTCTAAGGATTCGTGTAGATATAGACCCGCATATTCCATAATCATCTGATCCTTGGGGGGGGGGTTATGCCCCCTGCCCCCCTAAATGGCGTTCCTGGTAGAAAAACCAAACTGACACATTCCCAATCTCTATAGTGAGGTCCACGTTATAATGGCAGGGTTTGATTAGCAATGGTATTGCTATCCTTGTCTATCAGTCAACAAAGCGGATAGCGCTATCTCTTTCTCGCTTTGCTCTGTTGCCATAACGTCTTTTAACGATGTAGAATTGATAATTAATTAACATAATATTTCATCTTAATTATTAAAATTCATTATGAAATGATTGAAAAATATAATTCTCGTCCACCTACTGTCAAAAGTATTTACTTTACTGCCTGAGACATAATATTAAATTGTCACTTTTTCGCTCTCGGTAGTGAAAAACAGAAAAACTCCCTAGGGAGGAAAGGTGACTCCATTCAAATAACATGGGAAGCATCTCTATTTTAAAAACTTACATTGTAATAAGTTAGAAAGTCTAATCTCAGATGAGGAAGCATATAGGGTAGTCATTAAACCAACTAAATTCAATACCTCAACCAGACATTTGATCAAAATATGAAATCTATGTTTGTATGCTAAAATTATTACAAACTTCATATCACTATGCTAAAATAATGTGAATTCTATGTTATTCAAAATACCAGCCAACGAATATTCCTCATTAACTAATCAAATTTGAAACGGAAACTTCATCATAGCTGTAGTTTGGCGGCCATTGTTGTTACAACTTTTGCCTACAGATAGCATATAGCATAGCGCTGTCGGTGGAGAAGTGTGATTACAAGCCAGCTATTTCTGTTTACTTTTTAGATTATGTTGTAACACATTGATTGGTCACGTACGTTTTTAAAAATTATTTTATTTGAAGTTTTTTTTAAAATGTGGGTGGAGGAAAAATGTTGAGTATATCATGAGTGAAAAATGTTTTTTTTTCCTCGGAAAATTGTTGCCCTCGCTTCGCCTCGGCTTCGAACTTTTCCTCAGGGAAAAAAACAGTACTTCTCAATCCTTATATACAAATAACTATTCTTGCTAAATAAAAAATAATTTATTATTTTAAACGAGAATGAACAGTTAGTATAACATCAATAAGCCTGTATCAGCTACCGACTATAGAAGACATTGGCAAGACAGTGAATCGGCAAAAATGTTCTCTCATCTTTCGTCACTGCCATTATAACGTAGACCACACTATAGTCCTTTCTCTATTCATACACTTCACTTGTCACTGTTGAGAGTGTGAGATTGGTTTTCCTCTTTTACTCTGCTGTCAACCTTATCCCATTTGAGTCATTGTTTTATGTTATACTATCACAGAACACATACAGTATGAAAACTTGGCTAGTACCCTGACGCAAAAATCCGCCATCTTGTTAGTGCAGGGACACACGATCCGGCGAAATCGCCGTCCGGCGTTTTCGCCGGACGAAGCTTCGCCGTCCGGTTGCAAGAAGTACACAGGAAGGCATGGGGCAGAACACACGACTCCGGCGACGCCGGCGACGGCGAAAACCCCGGTCCGGCGAGAAATAGATCCGGCGATATCGCCGGGTATTCTCTACTTCGCCGTCCGGTTTTGCCGCCGGAAAGCAGTAGGAGGGCATTGTACTATATGGAGATGAACACACGACACGGCGAAAACGCCGGACGGCGCTGTCCCCACCCATGCCACTTCTTTATTTATTAACATTTGTAACGTTACAAATGGGTAGGTAGGGTTACAAGGGTGGTTACAGGGTAGGGTTGTAAGTAGGGATGGTTCGATACATCGATGTTCAGGTATAGCAATCTATCTCATATTCTAGGTACACCTGACAACAATTCTCCTTGTATTATGAAAAAGACCTAATTTTCAGCTTCAAGCATCATCACCAACTACATTGTCCTCACATTGATATTTTGCACAACGACATAAGTTCTTGAGATTATGTTCTATTAGAATTACCAGTAAGATACTGAAGTGTATCAGTGTTTCAGTATTTAAAGTGAAATTCAAGCTGGAAATTCAATCACAATAGTAAAAGATTGTTTTTTCGTATCTTATCAATTTTTTATTGTAGCAAAACGTAAATTAGAAGGTTGAATACGCCTAAACCACAGTTCCAAGCTATTACAACATTTCAGACATGATTTGATAGATTTTCATGAGATTTGGTAGGAATAATTTTAATTACGCGACAACATAATATGTGTAAGTAATTTTGAAATGTTGTACTCCATTTATTATACTGAATGTATCTAAATGATCCGGCAAAAACGCCGGACGGCAGCTTCGCCGGCTGTCGTGTTTCTGAATGCTAATTGCCGCCGGGTCCGGCGAAAACGCCGGACGGCGATTTCGCCGGATCGTGTGTCCTGCACTAGGAAGCGCCGCATTGTAATAGTATTGATGGTAGGTTCGGATCACTTTAATGATCCGGATCAATTGATCTCATTCACTGCCACAAGCCAATCAGGAGACCAGGATTGGAACTTCCCAAGGTCACGTGACGTGTCTAGTATTTTCGTCATGTAAAAAACATTGTTTAGACTGGCGTTTTATTGACAGTTTCCATTCTGTACCTATTCTGTGATACTATAGTGAGAGGTCCACTGTTTTTGCTAGACTATATAGAGGTCCACGTTATAATGACAGTGGAGAAGGATCAAGAACAACGTTGCCGATCCTCTCTGTCTTGTCAATGCCTTCTATGGACGGTAGCTGATACAGGTTTATTGATGTAATATAACTGTTTATTCTCGTTTTGAATAGTCATTTATATTTTATCAGGCAAGAGATAATATTCTTCAATAATTTCATGATTAAGATGGAATATCTTGTCAATTGAATATTAATTCTTCATTGTTAAAAGACGATCTGGCAACAGAGCAAAGCAAGAAAGAGAAAGCACTATAAGGTTTGATGAATGATAGACAAGGATAGCAATACCATTGCTAATCAAACACTGCCATTATAACGTGGACTTCACAATAGCAGATATCATGTGCACCACTAGTGTCTAATTAAAGACTTGACGAACTGATAACTTGACCTACTGAAATCATGAGGAATCATAGGTCTACAACCATCCTCGGTAAATTAAGAATCTATATGCAAATTTTCGAGTTAAACAATTGAGTTGTTCAGACGTGATGATGCGTTATTAGTGAATTTCCTATCCCCTACGTGTATCAACCAATTCTTCCCTCTATTATATTGTAGACTAGCAGGTAACCCGTTCTCCGCAAGGGTTTGATTAAAAACTTGACAAACCGAAAACTCGACCTATTGAAATCATGAGGAATTCAAAAAAGGCCTATAACCATCCTCGGTATTAAAATCTATATGCAAATTTTCGAGTTAACCATTGAGTTGTTCAGACGTGATGATGCGTCATCCGTTAATCTCCTATCCCGTATGCAAGCCAATCTAATCCAAATCAAGTTTAGGTTCACAATCTTCATACAATCATAATTTTCCTATTAATACCCTATTAATATATCTAATTGAAGTCTTATATTGAAGTCTCTATTGAAGATAGTAATTCTGGACTATCATCCTCTCCCGATTATAGGCCAATGTGAGCCTATATTATAATTTGTAACTTTGTCAATGACATGAATAAATATGGAATGTGAGAATACTCCTAGAATTTTCCAATTAGTTTATTTTTTTATTATTTCTTCAGTCTATTTTCTATTTTCTATTGTGCCTTGTGTTATTTTTTATTTTTGATGTTTGTTCCAAACTATTTTTTTTGCTATTTTTCGTTTTATCTTTCTTACTAATTTAGTTTCAGTTTGTGTAATCAATTGATTCTCAATGAGGCTTGTTTTGGCATAAAGCTGTAAGCCTCTCTATGATGTTGTAATTTTTCTATTGATGTAAATAAATGAATAAATAAATATAAGTTCAAAAACTCAAAAAATTAGTTCAAAAAATATTCATGCTGGAAACTCAGAACTTAATGGTATTAGATGTTAATTGAAAACTCACCATTCTCTAGTTTGGAGCTCTTCAGTAATTCATCCATAACGTCTTTGTGTTTCTGAAATATGCGGAAAAATGGTTAGTAATTATCAATTTAATTTGGTTTTATGAAACTTTATTATATTCATGTGTATTTGAAAATGAGAATAAATGTGAATTACCACAAGTAAAGGTGGGTTCTGGTTTGTGCGTAAATATGTCGTCGTCGACCGCGACAGGGTTTGGATCTCAGATTGGGTAGATTTCAATTCGTCCAAATAGCCAAAAAGATGTATTGTAACGTATTAAAATTCGATGAGCAAGCAAAATCGCTAATTGAAAGAATTTTATAGGTCTGGAGCAAACAGCTATTCTATTATCGATAACAACAAGTGAAAGATTAGATAATAACGGGTACCATGGCTAAAATTAGAACAGCCGAATAGAAAAGAATTTTATTTGCTATTTATTATATTATATAAAGTATTGGAAATTTTGAGGTTAGGCTTTAATACCTACTGATCGGCGACCTAATTATCGATCAAGCCGTATAATGTGAAATCTAGCTAGACACCTTGGCAAAAATTTGTTGTAAACAAATGGTATTCAACTAGAGGATTTGGAAAGCACATGGCTACTTGTTGTAGAGGAAAAAATCAACTTATAAATTCCAAAAATATTTATTATCTGTAATGATCATGTACAAATACACCAAAAAAATAAATTAGAATTTTAAGGAAGTAGGATATTCATAGGCGCATGGATACATTTGTGAATTTGCATGAACCAATCAAATTACAGTAATCGATGGGCGGCAATAGAGAGCCGATTGAAATTTATCTATAAATATTTTTATAAATGATAAGAATTCATAAATTATCACTACTCAGTTTATGTATCGGATATGGTCCGAGTAATTATAAAATATAATACCCAAGATATAGGTAATAATTTAGCAGATTGGCACGGACTATTTGATCCTTTTAATGGCGTAGTAGTGAAATATTTAAATGTATGCAAATTTGACCGTCTGTACGGTGTAAGTTACGCATATCTATAGATATTCTTGTGGAATTCATTACAGAGAAAATCCTCCTCCACATAACTAACTCCTGTCTAAAATTGTCCCACTGTGAAAACTCAAAATACACAATCCTATATCCGTGTCGTGCAAGTAACATGCTAAAGTCATCTTCATGTTGATGAAGTCCCTAAAACTTGGGGCGTTGCAAAGTTGAGCTTCACTACAAACATGTGCTTTGTAAAACAAGGGGAGGGACTTATGCATTATTTAAGCTCCAACTTTGCTGGTCCTGGGATTCAAGTCTGGGAATACTTCCAGCTTTGTATCTCTATTTCGCTCATGGTGTGATACTGTCTCAATTTTTCGACCCTCTTTCTACATTCTCTCTCTCTCATTCTTTCTCTCTCTCTATCTCTGTCTCTGTCTCTCTCTCTCTCTCCCTCTTCCTCTCTCTCTCTCATGTAGATGCATAACAATACAGTATTATCTATATTATTACAAATTACTTTTTTTATATCATATACAGTTCAATAATTATTTTTTTTAGTCTATAATAATCATGTAGATTCATCTATAATTTTGCTGTATTGTGAGCTATTGCATACACGTGTATAAGCCAGTATACATTGTAATCTACATAGATGAAGTAATCAATCAATCAGGCATTCTCACTCACTCACCAAGTATAAGAGATGGCCGGCTGCACTCTAACTTCGCCCTTCTAGGTTTTAAATAAAGACGAATCAATCATTCAATCTCTCTTTGTATATTCTCTCGTATATTTCTTTTCTCTCTCTTTGGATATAAAGTACTTTCTCTTTGAATCTATCTATATATATAAAAGCGAAATGGCACTCACTCACTGACTGACTGACTCACTCACTCACTCACTCACTCACTCACTCACTCACTCGCATAACTAAAAATCTACCGGACCAGAAACGTTCAAATTTGGTAGGTATGTTCAGTTGGCCCTTTAGAGGCGCACTAAGAAATCTTTTGGCGATATTTTAACTCTAAGGGTGGTTTTTAAGGGTTTAAAGTTCGTCTTTTAGCATGTATATTCTTCTTCTCCCAATCTCTTAATTATAATTGAAATTTCCATATCATATGTTACTATAGAACTATAATCTAGATAGAGTACCTCTTCGAAACAGTTGTTAACTGGCAACTAAATTAATAATTTTGTCAGGTTGGCATTAAGTTGAGTTGACTTTGTTAGGTTGGCACCAAGTTGGAGATTTAAATGTTTATCGCGGAAAAGTTGATTGGGCACTGCTACTTCAATCCTGGAAATATTATATTACTAGCGTCAGGCTCGCTTCGCTCGCCATTCCGTTTAGCCAGACATTTAGTCTGGACCCCCGACTGAATTATCCTAACATATGATAAAAATGCTCAAATGAAAAATGCAGGCGAGCGAAGCGAGCCTGCTGATCTCATTCTGGACGATCCAGTCGGGGGTCCAGGGGCGGGAGCCCCGGGTAGACGGATATGGCGAGCGAAGCGAGCCTGACGGCTAGTATATTTATAAAAGCGAAATGCGGCACTCACTCATTGACTGACTCACTGACTCACTCACTCACTGACTCACTCACTCACTCACTCGCAGAACTAAAAATCTACCGGACCAAAATCGTTCAAATTTGGTAGGTATGTTCAGTTGACCCTTTAGAGGCGCACTAAGAACAGATTTGAAAGAAATTCCAAAGATACGCCCAAAATCTGCGTTTTTCCAGCGTTTTTCAGCGTTTTCTCAGCTTTATCGAGAACAAATGAACAGAAAATGTTCAAATTTAGTACAGAAGCTCAGTTAGGGTGTAATAATGTTGTGTTAGAAGGAATTTGCAATAACGTCAAAGATACGCCCAGAATTAGCGTTCTTCCAGCGTTTTTATGCTTTTTCTCAGCTTTATCGAGAACAAATGAACAGAAATTGTTCAAATTTAGTACAGAAGCTCAGCTGGGGTGTAATAATGTTTTGTTAGAAGGAATTTGAAATAACGCCAAAGATACACCCAAAATTAGGGTTTTTGCGTTTTCTCAGTTATTTCATCAAGTAATGGACAGAAAATTCTCAAATTTGGTACAGAGGTTTAGCTAGTATCTAAAAATTTTGTTTTTCTCAGCTTTTCTGCGTTTTCTCAGTACTTTGACTTTCTGATGGAATGAAGCATGCTCAAATGAAAAATGCGAGCCCGCTGATCTCATTTTTGGACGATCTTGTCAAGGGTCCAGACGGATATGGCAAGCGAAGAGAGCCTGACGGCTAATATGTATATAATATCAATCTAAAACTATATTGTAAGCTATTTATATAAGCTTATAAGTCAGCATATACTCCCGTGTTTTGGATGGACACGTTAAGCCGAAAAAGCAGTCGTTAGGTAATGTCAAAGGCCCTGAAATTGATCAGTTGCGACCTGAAAACTCTGACACCAGACCTCAGCCAGCCAGGTCACACGATATTATTATTATTATTATTATTATTATTCAGCATATTTTGATATTGTAATCTGGATAAATAAATCACTTAATCAATCTATCTTTTGGTAGAGAGTTACTAGGAAGATTATACTGAGTATTCATTCCACAGGATGGTAATTGATCTGTTCACAACTCAGCCATTTTATAAAGATGCAATACAATCTATTATCTATATTATTTATCAACTTTATTCTTGTCCATTCTATTATATTTCCACTTCTTTTCTACTTTTTCTTTCCTTCTTCTCATTCTTCTTATCCATCACTATACCAGCCCCCTCTGCTTCAAAATCTCCCTCATTCTCTTTCGTCTCCTATACTTCCTCTCTTCTCCACTACGTTTTGTTGTTATTTGTGTATTCTATTGGATACTAAACAGAGGCAGGAAAGAGCATAAAGAAGAGTATCCTCTACTTCCTTATCCTCCTACTTCTCCTCTTCTAACAATCAAGTTTTCAATGAAACTCGTTCATACATAATTACAAACCATTCAACTCAATCCTCTCATAACTAACAAGCCTATTGTTCCCTCTCCTACATCTCCTCCTCTCATTCTCTTCATCCACCATCTCCTCCACCTACTCCTCATCTTCCTATTCTCATCCTTCTCCTCATCCTCCATCACCTCCTCCTTCTTCCTCTCCACCCAACTATCCACCACCACCTCCTAATCATCCTTCTTCTTCTCTTCTTCTTCTTCTTCTTCTTCTTCTTCTTCTTCTTCTTCTTCTTCTTCTTCCATCTTCTTCTTCTTCTTCTTCTTCCATCTTCTTCTTCCCCTTCCTCTTCCTCCTCCTCTTCCTCTTCCTCTTCCTCTTCTTCTCAACCCATCCTTTTCCTTTCCACTTATTTCTATTTCTGTTCTCTTCTTCTTCATCATCCTTCTTCTTTTCATTCTTCTTATTATCCTTTCTTGTCTTTTCCTCTTCCTCTTCCTCTTCCTCTTCCTCTTCCTCTTCCTCTTCGTCTTTCTCTTCTTCTTCTTCTTCTTCTTCTTCTTCTTCTTCTTCTTCTTCTTCTTCTTCTTCTTCTTCCATCTTCTTCTTCTTCTTCTTCTTCCATCTTCTTCTTCCCCTTCCTCTTCCTCCTCCTCTTCCCCTTCCTCTTCCTCATCCTCTTCTTCTCAACCTATCCTTTTCCTTTCCACTTATTTCTATTTCTGTTCTCTTCTTCTTCATCATCCTTCTTCTTTTCATTCTTCTTATTATCCTTTCTTGTCTTTTCCTCTTCCTCTTCCTCTTCCTCTTCCTCTTCCTCTTCCTCTTCGTCTTTCTCTTCTTCTTCTTCTCAACCTATCCTTTTCCTTTCCACTTATTTCTATTTTTGTTCTCTTCTTCTTCATCATCCTTCTTCTTTTCATTCTTCTTATTATCCTTTCTTGTCTTTTCCTCTTCCTCTTCCTCTTCCTCTTCCTCTTCCTCTTCTTCCCAACCTATTCTTTTCCTTTCCACTTATTGCTATTTCTGTTCTCTTCTTCTTCACCATCCTTCTTCTTTTCATTCTTCTCATTATCCTTTCTTGTCTTTTTCCTCTTCCTCATCATCACATAGTTCCAGTACAAATTATCCTCACTGTTATTCTTTCACTTATTTTTCTCCCCCCTCTTGATATCCTTCTTCTTCTTTTCTATTTCTTATTCCTCATCTTGCGCAAC
>NW_024094310.1:0-9754 GCF_014356525.2 Nilaparvata lugens
CCCGAAATTAAAATATATCTCTGAAAATGTCGTTGATATTTCTTTTATAATGTACAAAATAATAATGAAATGATGCAGATATATTCTTAATCGTCACGCAAGGGTCTGTTTTCATATTATATGAGGACGTGTAATGTATAAAATTGACTCTCTATATTCAATTGAAATGATAGGAATTCTTTCCTACACGTCATTGAAAATTCATAATAATATCGATGCAATTTTTTTCAAATTCAAATTCAAATATTCCTTATTCCAGAGAATGCATATATACAATAATAAATACAATTACAATAATTGTAATAGAAATGTATGGAATACCCCTACAAAGACTATACATCTGTCAGTAGGGGTGAGTTCCGGTCAGCCTGTCAAGGCCTGAATAGCAATAAGAAACAAAATGAGCAATAAAGATTTCAAATAATTGTACTACACTATACTCTAGGATATATACTAAAAATTACAAATTGAAATAATAACTAAAAATAACCAAATGATTTTATCATTGTGAACTATATTGTACTATATTATTGTAGGCTATTTGTTTAGTATATCATAAATAGTACCGACTGAAGCTAACAAAATTCTCAAGAAACTAAAAGCCAGAACAATAACAATTTAAATGCAATAATTCAAGAAAGTATCAAGAGATCTGAGGACAATGTGTCAAATTTTAACAAAAGCGAAGCTTTAGGTGCATTTGAAGAAGTCATTGTGTTTCTGAGACATACAAAACAAGTAGCCTACCGGTACTTGAAAACTTCACAAGAGATGCTCCACTCAGCTCCATTTTTACAACAAAGTAAGGAGTTGCAAGAGAGATTTGAAAGCTAATTGACAAGAATCAAATCTTGAACTGATCTCTAGGAAAATATCCTATATCCTATATATTAAGCGAGCAATTTCTGTATTTTCATATTTATATCTGGTTATTTATGTTCAACGGATCTCGGAAACGACTCTAACGATTTTCACGAAATTTGGAACATATAGTAGGTTTATGATATAAAATGCGATAGCACTTGGTCTCATCCTTGGAAAACTCGCTAAACGACATCAAAAGGGTAATTCATCCTTGGCTGAAACAGCTGTGGATAGTAAAAAAGTGAGTATGTGAAAAATCAAAATATCACATCCCCGAAATTCATAAGATGACGTATAGTCAGCTGTGAAATATAAACACGATCATTATTAGAGAATTGTGTTCTGTCATGGCTTACTTTAGATCTATCTATAGTAGGTTGTTGTTCTGTTATCAATAAATAAAAATGACGAGCGAAGCTCGGTGCCCCGATATTGTGAGTGTTAAGAGAGCAATTATGGAATATTACCTTGTGCTCTCATATGTATCTCGAATAAATAAATGAATACTTTTCACTTTAAAGTTTATAAAAATAATATTTGACAGTCACCAGGTTTTCAACTCTTGTTATTTTATATGGAATCAGTTGGTTATTTTGTATCAATATATAATAGTGGATAATAAATTGAAAGCCTTACTAAACAATAATAATATTTGACAGTCACCAGGTTTTCAACTCTTGTTATTTTATATGGAATCAGTTGGTTATTTTGTAGTCAATATTATATAGTGAATAAATAAATTGAAAGCCCTGTGTATGTACATAAAGCTGCGTTTACACTGTGTAACTTTGTTATAAAACTTTGTTTTATGTAACAGGTTATATGTAACTTTTGTTAGAAAATAAGTATTATAAAAAACTTTTTTTATACAACAGCAAGTTTGTGGGTCTCTACATAACTATATTACTCAAAGTATGGCCATTGACTGGCACTGGTACAAATCCGCCATTAATATTATAAACAAACTTTATAGTCATATCTTATTATTAAAAATTATTTGGAAATATATTGGAAATTTGAACTTATCACCTCTTATCCCGATTGGAAACGTATTTGAACTTCCGATGAGTTTGGTATGAAATTTTCGAAGGGAAACTGATTATACTTTGATATAGATCAATAAAGTTTATTCAAATAACATTAGTAACGCTTAAAACATCATTTTCTTCCCTCGGGCGCGCATAAGTAGGGTACACCTCAAGGATCAAAATTTCAAACACTCATAACTTTTGTCACAATGATCGGATGTCATTGTACCACAGCTCATTCTTCTCGGCTGTCAAGGCGGTTCAAAAAAATGCTTCATGAGTCGAATTCGATCGAAAAATATGAAATTCATCCCTGAGTGTAGATTAACCAGTAGGTACTTCAATAAACAAAGAAATGACAAATCAAAGCTATGTATCTCGGTAACCATTATTAAAATCTGGTGTGGTACACTCACACAACTTCCTTGCTCATATTCGAAACTACGATCAGACTTTTGTATATGTGTATATATAATTGTTTTCAGAGTACTTTTTCCTTTGTGTAAATTGTGAAATTCAATGATTTTTTTAGTCGTCATTTTTTTAAAGTCGTCAAAACAGCTGTTCTACAGATGAAATATCTCGACTATGTGTTCTTTTTATGAACTGCTCTACCTACCTACCTCATGCACGAGAAGGAGGTTACAAAGTCCATTTCTCAAGGATGGGGTGGACCCCCCATTAGTTTCCCAGAAAGGAGACTCATGCCAGTTAATAGAGCTGATAAATAACTACCTATACAAAGTATGAATTTGAAAAAATCGGTCAAGTATTTTGAAAAAAATCGTGAAACACATGGTTTTTTAGTAATTATCCGCCATTTTTCTCAAGAATATTACGGAGCTCCTGCAATTTTCCAAGGAAAAAACTCATGTCATTTGATAGGACTTATGAATAGCTACCCATGGCTTGAATTTGAAGAAAATCGTTAGAGCCGTTTTCGAGAAAACCGTGAAAAACCTGGTTTTGGTCATTATCCGCCATTTTTCTCAAGAATATTACGGAGCTCATGGATTTTCCCAGAAATGAGACTCAGGCCAGTTGATAGTGCTTATGAATATCTATCCATGGTATGAATTTGAAGTAAATCGTTAGAGCAGTTTTCGAGAAAAACGTGAAAAACATGGATTTTTAGTCATTATCCGCCATTTTTCTCAAGAATATTACCGGAGCTCCTGAAATTTTCCCAGAAATGAAACTTATGCCAGTTGATAGGGCTTAAAAATAGCTATCCATGGTATAAATTTGAAGAAAATCGTTGGAGCCGTTTTCGAGAAAACCGTGAAAAACATGGTTTTTTAGTCATTTTCCGCCATTTTTCTCAAGAATATTACGGAGCTTCTGAAATTTTCCCAGAAATGAGACTTATGCTAGTTGATAGGGCTTATAAATAGCTATCCATGATATAAATTTGAAGAAAATCGTTAGAGCCTTTTCGAGAAAAACGTGAAAAACATGGTTTTTTAGTATTACCGCCATTTTTTCCGCCATCTTGAATTGAATTTTATTGAATTTCTTATTGTCGGGTCCTCATGGTATAGGGACCTTAAGTTTAAAATTTCAAGTCGATCGGTTAATTAGGAATGGAGTTATCGTGTTCACAGACATACACACACACACACCTACACACACACACACATACACACACACAGACCAATACCCAAAAATCATGTTTTTGGACTCAGGGGACCTTGAAACGTATAGAAAACTGAAATTGGGGTACCTTAATTTTTTTGGAAAGCAATACTTTCCTTACCTATGGTAGTAGGGCAAGGAAAGTAATAAAAAGGACTTGATCTTGAATTTTAGAATTGAATTTGAATTTTTCCCTACCAGTTTTAGTTGCTGCACACGGAAGAATATAATCGTAATGTAAGATTCGATCGTGAAAAATCAAGAAATCGAAGATACTTTCTCATAATTTACGGTCTAGGCAGTGCTATGATAGGAAACAGTGATTCAAGATGCATTTTAGGCAATTATGAGCTCGTAAGGATGAATTGTCTACAATTTGGAATCAATCATGAGTTTCTATGATGTATCAGACTCTTGATTAACAGAAAAATCGCGAAAAAAAGAAAAACTGGAATCGCCCTTTTTAAATCGGTTGTAACTGACTAATAATACTGGAATCGAGAGTATTCTTTATTGTAGTGGAAAGAGGAAATACTTTTTCACATTTTGAAATTTTATCCGAAGTATTCCACAATATGCAGATTTAAATAAGGAAATTATCATTTTTTGTGAATTGAAATACTGTTTAGAGTACACTCAAGGATGAATTATTTCTCTATTTTTTGGTCGAATTTCACATATAATGCGTGATTTGGAACCGCCTTGACATGCTGAGAAGAATGAGCTGTGGTACAATGAGATCTGATCATTGTGTCAAAGTCAAAAGTTATGAGTGTTTGAAATTTTGATTCTTGAGGTGTCCTTATACGCGCCTCTCCACTAAATTAGACCATATAACGGGTGATTCTGAACTTAGTACGAATCTGAATGTGATGACAATGGAGTTGCTGATAATGAATGAAGCTAAAACTCAGGTGTTTTCCAAAATACAAGGATCATTGTTGTCAGGTTTACCTGGAAATCTATATATAAGATAGAGCCTGTAGAGCACAAAACTACGCTCAGAGGAATCTTGAATTATACATTTAAATGGTGACAATCGGAAGATATTGTAGATCAAAAACTGAATTCAAAATGATTTTTTTTCAATTTTACTTATTTTTGAAAAATTGTAAGTCAGTACTCATTGAGGATAGAAAGTTCTGAATAATCTCATTTTATTAGTAATTTAATAATCTGAAAAAAGGCGGAGCAAATTTTTCTGATCGATTACAGGATTTGGCCGAAATAACATAAAAAATACTGGAATGAACCAAAAATACAAGGTTTTGGGGCCACTATGTATCTAGCACAAGGAAATTTATGTACCCAAACAATATTTGAAAATCAGAAACTATAATATAAAATGGAAGAACAAATGTATATTTAAAGTACTGTAGTTGCAGAAATAAGTATCATGACTTTAGCATTTAAATGAACAAGTTCAAAAATCTAATCAATTTCAACAATGAAGTTTCAAATGCTGTTTTCGATTTAAAAACTTAACAATTTTCAGGTGGGGGGTCCCCTGGACGCCCCCTCCTATAGGTCAGGGTCCTGGATCCGCGCCTGTAAGCAGCTGATGATTCAACTACTTCCCCACCACCTATTTCAACTCCATTCCATAACTTGTAACATGTTATAAGTAGTAAAACGTTCTTATAACACATGTAACATATAAAAAAAAGTTATATACCTTTTGTTTGATCTTTACCGACGTCGTGCGGGAAAGGAAAAACTTGTTATAAAACACGAAATTGTGTTATAAAACACGAAGTTACATGTAATAAGTTACATGAATTTATAACATTTTTGTTAAAGTTGTTATATATAACCATAACGTTTTATAACAAAGTTACACAGTTTAAACGTAGCCAAAGGAAAACTTGTTATATATAACACGAAATTATGTTTTAAAACACGAAGTTACATGTAACAAGTTAAATGAATTCATAACATTTTTGTTGAAGTTGTTATATAACCAATGTTTTATAACAAAGTTACACAGTGTAAACGCAGCTTAAGGATGATAATATATTATAAAAAATGACTCGAAATAAACTAACACTTTTTAACATATCATACTGATTTTTACTAAAAAAAAGTATTACAGAATACTAAATATTCTGACACTTGTGAATTGAGGTGATAAATCTGTACTTTGCTTTTTTATGGGTTGAAGTTATTTATGAATATGAATTAGTCTTTATGAAATTGGGTGATTGAATCAACTTTGTATATCACCTCAGTACCGCGTAGCATTCACTCGTCAACTAATTTAGACTTTTTTAATTTCAGACTTTGGACTAATAAGACTTTTTCTATAAGAATAATCTCTTGTAGAAGCCTGAACACAAGTACAAACAAAATCTCATTAAATCAACTTATTCTTTCCTGTAGTGAAAAGTTTGAGAAGAATAAGAAGCTTTATTTTATTGTTATTGGAGTAAGCAGCTTAAAAAGAACTCCAACAACAAGATTTGAGATGTCACATTGAATTACTCGGTTCTTGCTTTCATTTTTCTCATGAATGCTTCATGACTATGTTCACAACAACATTTCTCCGACACTTGAATTCCCATGAGTTTAGATTGATTGAAACATTTGTATATTTATTCATATTCATATTTATTCATTTGATACATTCCGTATACAATTCATGTGAAAAACTACAGACATTCACCCAAAAGGCATTCTAAACTTCAATTGATTCGAAATATACAGTCTAGAGGATGAATAAAAATAGAAATCTAAGTACCCTTTTAAAAATTGTAGTTTATATTGATTAAAACATTTGCATATTTATTCATATTCATATTTATTCATTTGATACAATCCGTATACAATTCATGTGAAAAACTACAGACATTCACCCAAAAGGCATTCTAAACTTCAATTGATTTGAAATATACAGTCTAGAGGATGAATAGATATAGAAATCTAAGTACCCTTTTAAAAATTGTTTAGTCACAACAATGTTTCGGTTAGGGTAAACTAGCCCACGTTGGGACACTTCAAGTTTTGGACACTTCAAGCCGCGTTTACACCGGAGTTGGCAATAAAAAATTGCCATTTCGATTGCAGACGCTAGTTGCCGATGGAAGTCTGCAACTTGTACTTGCAACCTGGGCACATAGTTTGTTTTTAGGTCTGCAACCTGCAACTTGCAACTAAACTTTACAGTATGTAGAAAATCAGACAGTATGTAGAATGTCGAGTGCTAAAGAGGTTGTTCTTGCTGCGGCAGCGTGTGTTATTTTATCAAAATGTAGAAAACCGAGAAGATACTGGGTTCGACCTTCATTGCAGGCAAGAGCAAAGTATAGCGGCAGCGATCTTTTAAATCGAGATGATACAGATCCTTTGACGGGAGAATTGAGATGCGATGGCAGTGTAAAAAACTTTTAAGATGTCAAGTGACGTTTTGAAAGTTTAATTGTTGGTATTGGACACATAATTAGTAAACAGGATACTAACTACAGGAAAGCAATTCCAGTGCGAGAAAGATTGGCTATTACATTGCGCTTTTTGGCGAGTGGCGACTCTTATACTAGTATCAGTTATTTGTTTAAAGTTTCCAAAAGTGCGATATCTATTTTAGTGCCATAGATTTGTGAGGCTGTTATAGGTTTCCTGAAGGATAACATACAGGTGAGCAAAGAAAGAAAATTACTAAATATTGTTATTTTTAGATTCCTTTAGATTTGTTTACGTTGTGCACTGAGTTGAATAAATCTAGACAAAGTTAATTGTTAATAAATCTAGACAAAAAAAGTTGCAACCTGGTAGTGACTTGTTAATAAAATATGAACACAAAGTTAAGTTAATGTTCCAAAGTAACACAATTCATAAAATTAGAAATAAAGTATACATCAAAAAACTCCAAATCAAACAAAGAAACTCTATAGCTTAAGAAATATATAGCTTAGCTTGAGTAATGTGTAGCTTAGCTTACATTATAGCTTACATTGCACTAGCACAAACAACAACCCAACAACAAAACCACAAGTCACGACGACTAGCCTGCTTGAACTGAGGAACTGACGCAGCGCGTCCACGTGGAGCCAACAGGCGGGAGGGGTAGCGGGGTAGTTGCAGACTCAAGTTGCAACTCAAGTTAGCGCTGCAACTCGCATTGCCAACCGGGTTGGCAACCGCCTTTGATCTTTACCGACTCCGGTCGGAAAACCAAATTTCGATTGCCAACTCGCAAAATCGGTCTCCAACTACGGTTGGCAATGCGAGTTGCAGTTGTTTTAATGCGTGCAACTCAAAATTGCCGATAAATGTCGGCAATCATTGGTTGCAACAACTCCGGTGTAAACGCGGCTTAGGTTGACACACTAACTGCATTGTTTTATTAGCTGTTTATAGCCTTTATTACAGACATTTAATAATTTCAGCTGTAGCACCACTCGTTATTAAGAAAAAATTAAAAACATGTTTTTGTAACCTCAAAAATTTTTTTGAGTAGAGGAATTTTAATTTTTACTCTAAAATTTACCATTTGAGGTTAGTCTCACAGCTAATATGCATTCTGTATTCTTTATTATGAATATTTTTACATATAGAACATTATTGTACTCTTATTTTTAATCCAGTTATTCTGTCTAAAACAAAGCCATGACCATCTCCCCACCTTGGGACAGCCCACATTGGGATACTTCAATCATTGATATGCTTATATTACAACGATGAGAATTGCTTCTGAATCTTATTTTACTTAATGTAGGCTACATATCAATGAACTAAATATTATTAATGAATATGATATATGATTATTGCCTGTAATGTTGCTTCAGAGGTACCTAGCCTATTTCAAACACACTTTGTGCACATGACTTTTGATCATGATTTTTACTGAAAAAAAATCCAAATAATGTATTTATACTATCATAATTATAATAAAATGTTATAAATTAACAAAATGATGAATTGCTATTTTAAATCCAATATCCCTACCTGGCAAGGGATGTCCCATCGTGGCCGATCTTAAGCCCAGGTGGGGACACTCCCCAAAAAATTGTTTTTGCAATAAAAAATCAATTGACGATCAATGCAGTTGCCATCCTCAAGGATGGAATTGTGAGCAAATACAATTAATATAAAATTGAAAAATGAATAATTTGTTTATTTTTGTCCAAGTTATAGCTGTTTGAATTTTGGTGTCTCAACGTGGGTTAGTTTACCCTATATATCAAGACTTGATAATGGCATCATATAGCTAAAACATGTTGTGACTAAATAATTTTGAAAAGGGTACTTGGATTTCTATTTTTATCTATATTCAAAAGTGGTCCTGAAGAGAGAAAAAACAGTCTAGAGGCTATGTATAGTGAAAAAGTATATTTTCAATCTCACCATACTTCTAAAAACTCATACAAGTTAAATATATACTTATAATACTTTTGAATACTCACTTCTTGGTAAGCCTTCTCTTGAATCTCCGGATTGATAGCTAAACAATACAGATTGTACAGCAAGGAAGGTACAATAGTGCTCAATCCATCTGTATGTACTGAGAGCATGATTGTGGTTATCTCTTTTTTATTCAGCTTCTCCGCAAATCTGTAAGAAACTCGAACCTGAAAAGAGGAAATACAGATAATTATCTTGAAAAAAGAAAACATTGAGTTGCCTTTGTGATCTACAGGAACTAGTCTATTCAACAATGGAATAACTAGTAATTCATTTATTCATTTACAATGCAATGATACTAATGCAATAACATTATAGAAGAAAAATAATAAGGTAGTCCTTGTGCTATTTTTCTTCCAAATTTATAGGCTACAAAGTCCAGATAAGGTTAGAATTTCACGTGTACAATTTAAAAAAAAAATTAGTCCAAAATAAACATGAAAACTATAAATTTTGAATTTAGATTTAATATTGTAGAGGTGGCATAATATATACCATTTTTTATGCTAATTTTTGAGATCTTTATGGAAAGCAAAAACTAGATATAGGAATGGAGTAGGCTGAATATCATACACATGGAAAACTAGGTCTGGATGATCATTATAATATAATTGTATATTATTGTATTCGTCATACTTATAGTGTTCCAATAGTGTTGAATGCAATATAGGCCTACAGTCTTTTGTTACTAATTAAATGGGTGATTTTTTTCATATGAAATTTTCGAAGAGTATATAGTTATTAAAATGGAAAATACATAAGCTTGAATTAGGGTAACTGAGATTTCAAATAATATTTTTAAAAATTGTAATTATCTAATTAATGAAATC
>NW_024094311.1:0-9989 GCF_014356525.2 Nilaparvata lugens
AGTGGGGAAGGCCTGTCGATGGTACTGATCTCTCGTAGCGAGTTGAAGAACTAACTGTTAGTCACCCATTTTACCCCCTCCATACCCACTCCACACTGCTGGTCACCCATTAAGCGCAACATTAGATGAGTTCTCTGTCCTCTTCTCTGTGGCCGTGGTCTCCATATGTCGGTCGTTCGGTGTCTGGGTGTCCTTTCTCCAACTGTTGTCCAGATCCTTGGCATCCCGCCAATGCTTGAAATGGTTGTGGGGGTGGTGTCATCGCACGCTGCTCTCCCTCGGCAAGTAGATACATATTGTGGGGATGGACGGGTTTTTTTGCGCAAACTCCCCCAAACCCCTCCCCCACCCCCTGAAACTCCCCTTCCCCCTACCCCTCTCCCTCCCCTCTCCCACTCCCTCTCTCTCTCTTATCATATCTTATCTTATCTTATCTTATCTTATCTTATCTTATCTAATCTCTTATCTTATCTAATCTAATCTAATCTCTTCCCTCCTCCAGTGGAGGTGAGGGGATGAAAAGAGATATCTTTCTCTCTCTCTCTCTCTCTTTCTAAAAATAGATTTCCCCTTCCCCTTGTCCAGTGGAGCTGAGGGGGTTGAAAAGAGAGAGATATATATCTCTTTCTCTCTCTCTCCTCTCCCCTTCCCCTTGCCCAGGTGAGGGAAAAAAAATTTCCCTTTTTGGAGGAAAAATTCCCTCTCTATACTGACAGATTGAAGTGAATCCATATTTCTACATCTAATGCTATACTGACAGATTAAAGTGAATCTGTATAATTTCCCTTTCTCAGTGAGGAAAAAATAATTTCCCTTTAAGGAAAAATTCTCTACTGTCAAATTAAAGTGAATCCATATTTCTACATCTAATGCTATACTGACAGATTAAAGTGAATCTGTATAATTTCCCTTTCTCAGTGAGGGAAAAAATAATTTCCCTTTGAGGGAAAAATTCTCTACTGCCAAATTAAAGTGAATCTGTATTCTCTACTGTCAAATTAAAGTGAATCTGTATTCTCTACTGTCAAATTAAAGTGAATCTGTTACATCTAATGCCTTATAATAATGGTTTGCTTTGCACCTGACTAGGTGCAATTGAGAATTCAATTGAGAATTCATTAAAACTTGTGCAATCAAAATAACCAGTCATTTTTTCGTCTTATCAGCTCAAGCGATTAGAGCCAAGTGTGTGTGCTCAATGAAAGTACATCGCGTGCTACGACGCCCACTTTCCTTATCAACATGTTGATGGTATTAACTTAATGGAATTCGACGCATGCTACACTTCCTTATCTAATGATGATACGTAGTGAAATCCAGCGCACGCTTCAAGGTTATAGAGAGAGAGAAATTGTGATACGCCTCCTATGTGTTTAGACAAGCAGCAGACTGACTTGCACCCAAGTCGAGCCCCTGGCACGTTGCCATATCTTCCGCTTTTCCTCTATTGCGAAAGCCATGTGAAAGAGAAATCAGACAAGTAACTGAGTTCCTTTTTAATCTGCCATTCATATACTGTACTTGTGAAACCATATGCTTCTCTCCACGCAGCAATCTCTGGGTTACGAATGACGAGTGAAGGAGAGAACACTCAGCTCTCAACTGTTCTCCCCTTTGATCAACCGTACACTACTGCCAGTTAAAGTGAAACCATCATCTTGTTCTTGCAGCTATGCGTTACAATGGTTACCGCTCTTTATAAATTTTATGTTTTCGACAATCAATCACGGTCGTCTAGACTGAAACAACATATCGTTCACTCTCTCTCACACAACTGTTTACAAGATTTTATGTTTTCGGCCCCAATATAAAGTCTTTATATTTGGCTAAATCCATTTTTTCTGTAATAATTTGCACTACCTGATTTTCTGTAAGGTTATGTTGTTTGGCCTCAATCCAGTTCATGTGAAAAGAAACCTGGGCGTATTTGGATACGATGTCCAGGGCCACTCTGTGTATGAATAAATTTAGATAGTCAATGAATGGAGCCAAACATTGCAGTCTCATGACAGTACCCTCTTCCGAATTTTAATTGCCTCAGCTATTTCATCACGAACGCTTTTCACAGCGACTCCCATCTCGTTTTTCTTAATAAAATCTCCTATATCATTTTTAGTTGCATACTTTTCTGCAATTTGCTTAATTAGAATAGCAATAGCATCTCTTGTAATGAACTGTTCAATACCCTCCATAATATTAGCTTTTATTGCACTCGCCATTTCAGATAATCGTTTTTCAAACTCTTCCTTTGTTAATGAAGAACTAATCAATTTCTGCAAAGCAGATTCTAAATATTGCTTATCAATTAACGTTGGATGTGTTTCATTTACTCTAGTAAAAATTTCTGTACTAAGTTGTTTTAATTTAGTATTGAGATAGTTTCTGTCCAGCACCTCCAAATTCTTAATTTTATCTGATACGGCTTTTAATTTCTCATCTAAATAAGCTTATCAACTTTATCGTTGTTAATACTGAGCAACTGAGATGAAAAGCTGTCTGTTAAAGTTTTCACTTCTCCTAATGCACTCTCAACAGTTTGAGTTCTCTCTGCAATAGCTTTATCGATATTAGCACTGAAATTTTGTAATGTACTTAGAATATTTCTCTTTCAATTATGCTCACTCCAATATTCTTTGTATTTTCCGAAACGAGTTTGGTTATTGCAAATCTAAATAAAATTCACAGCTTCGCTGATTCCTTGTTGATTTATCGATTCAATTATCTTCTGTGTTATCGAGTCAATATCACACGTAAGATTAGCAACAGCTCCGCTAGCACTAGCCGTATCAATTCGTCCGAATCGATGTAGAGTCATCGTAACACTAAACAATTAATTTTGCTTCTTTTAGCTCTTCATATAGGTAAGAAATCACCTTGCTATGCTTTCGGCGATGCAATTTCAGCGACCCCCACTCCACCTCCCTATCACGTGACCTTGGTTCCACCCATCACTGCTCTTATCCTGGATGATGTCACATTGGATTACAACCTTCTCTGCTCACATTTTCCACTATTTACAATACCTTAAATTAAATACAAAATACAACTCTTTCCTTATGTCTACTGGGGTTATGCTTTAGAACATCTAGCTTAATTCTAATTTTATAATTCAAATCAATGTTAGAGCTCTCAAATTCCTCCTCCAACCAATAGTTTGAGACATACAATTCTTCTAGGTTCTCAAACTGTAAAATATACTGTATCTTGTTTCTATTGTACACTTCTTTTATTGCAATAATGACTAATTCTGTTCCTTCTTGTAGATTCTCTAATCTTTTGCACTGTCCTACTTTTACTTTCCCTTTAATTTCAGCATTGTGATGTTATTATACTGCTCCACTTCTGTCTGTGTGAAGGGAGTGTCTTCCAAGTTTTTCCCATCTGACAGAAACTTAAGTGATTCTATTCTAGGAAATGTATGACCATTATAGCTTGATACTATTGACAGTAATTACACAAATTTTCTCTTCCCTTGGTAGACAAATTATTTCTTTTTGGTCATTGTATGGGATTACAAAATAACCCACTTTCTTAAGGTCTTCTATTGCATTGTGCATTTAAAAAAACATTTTTATGGGAGCCTTTACAAAGTAAACATGTTTCAAACCTTCCTTTTCTCCTAAAACACCTACATATGGAAATTTTCCCTTATTATTTACAGAAAATGCAGTCACATTATAAACCCCCCTAGGCTCAAAATTCCTCCAATGTGATTAAAAATATGGCTCAAGTTCCTCTCTCATTTTCTATTTCTTTCTCAAATTCTATAAGTTGTTTGTGCTGCTCCTTTATGCTCTCTGTAGCCTCTAAAAACTCAATTTTCCTCCGTTTTAGATCAATTTCATCCAGTTCTAGCTTACGCTTCTTGGCTGATAGCACTGAGATAGGAGACAAGGGCTGTATCTCTTTAACAGGGTATGGGAGAAGCTTACAGGTTATGTTGCTCGTTTTCTTAAGACTTGTGGTATCAAGTTAGCTGTTGCTACAAGGCCCAACTCATCTAGGTCAACAACTTTAGATATGCTAGAGAAAACTGTGGTTGACTTGGAGAAATAAGTCTCTCCACTCTTAATATAACACTTTTGTATAAAACTATTATTGTACTTGTTGTCTGTATCCTCGAAAATTTCCACATAATTAATAGGTAGTAGATAAAGCTAAATGCAGAGATTACATAGGATATTATTTTATTTCGTTGTTGTGGATTGGTAGGTAGATTTAATTGTACTCCAGTCAATTTCTTGGTATTGCTATTTCCCCAGTAAACATATTGTAAGAGATTGTTAAAAACCAAACAACAGCTATTCTTTAAATTGTTTGTCAGTTTAGTCCACATTTTAGCTAAGGATACAGAAATATGGAGCATTTTGGAATAAGTCTTACTGTCATTTAAGAGTGACAAGCAATCTTGAATAGGGTCAATTGATTAGAGCTATAGTTATTTCTAATGCTGTAGTTATAAATTGTTGCTTCCAAACGTGTAATACCATGCATTTTAGCCAAGTCAGAGGTAAAGGTTTCACATAATCTTGTATCTGGACAGGCAATAAAGTCTACAATATGGTTACCCAACTGCTTATTTACACCAGGGCTGTCATTTGACAAATAACTTATTATAAATTTTTACTCTCACATTATTATTAACCCAAGTCAAGCAATCAATTCCAACAGTTCCATCATTATTCACAATTACATTATAGTCTCCTTTATATTCTCCTTGGAAACAAAAACAATGATTCGTAGTTAGAAAATCACACATTCCACTCTTGTTAAATATTCCAGCAAAGTCCTGTGTTATGTCCAAGTCCAGAAGATAGAAATGTTCCTTCCTTAGCTGCTCCAATATTGTTGGTAATCCTCCATTAATGTAGCAATGGGGACATCGGCAAGCTCTACTTTGTATGGTATCCCCACTGGATTGTAGCACTTCTGCTGCACTTCTCTATAGTTGTCCTCCCCAAGCAGTTGTAGAATCTTCTTTGACATATCGCTTCCACTGTCCAATAGGTATGGTAACTTTGCTTTAACTCCATGCTTAGCTGACACCATTTTGGAGAATTTTCCTCTCAAGAACAAATTGAATGATCCACACATCTCCTTCTTTAGAATAAAACGTCTTTTATCCAGTTCTTGACAGTCCTCCAAACCACAAACCTTTACCAGCATAATATTGTCACAAAAGGGTTCTGTTATAGGCAAAGATTTGATTCATCCTGCACTAACAGTTCTCTCCAGCAGTGTAATCAATTTTCCCAATGTCTGTAATAAGGTTGTCATTGCATAGATTTTCTCAACACCCACAAACCAAACCGCTCATTGGTAGGCTTTATTTTATTACCACAAAGCTGAGACACACTAAACACTTTGGAAGAAGCCATGTTCACTGTTTCGCTGCTACTATCAAACTGAGCGAATGTCAATTATTCTGGAGTATTTATAGGAATACAGCTAAGGAGAAGGATACTGCGCATGCGCAATGATAACTAGATTTGTGTGAAGGGAGTGTCTTCCAAGTTTTTCCAAACATCTGACAGAAACTTAAGTGATTCTATTCTAGGAAATGTATGTGCATTATAGCTTGTCATACCATTGAGTGTAATTACACAAATATGTTCTCCCTCCTCTCCTCCGCATTCCTCTCTCATTTTTTCTTTCCTGCTAAACGAGTGGAGGAGGAGGACAAAGGAGGAGAACGGAGGACAGTTTTTGTCCTCGGAGGGGAGGAGGAAGATAACGGAGGACAAAGGAGGACAAAGGAGGAGAACAGAGGAGGAAGAGGACAAAGGAGGAAGAAGGACACAGCAAATCAAAGGTTAGTTGTTATTTGATTGGTGTGCTCATAAGAGAGGGAGGAGGATGGGGGTCGCTGAAATTGCATCGCCGAAAGCATAGCAAGGTGATTTCTTACCTATATGAAATATTTAATAACTGTAAGCAAATATATATAAGTAGAGTGCTATAAAGTACAATAAATTATCGCTAGAGTGTGCTTTTTCATAATAATAATATAAGCTAGAGCAAGGTAATCTGTTAGTAGTGATCTGTCTTTGCTGATACAACATCAAGCTACTGTACTGAGATGGAATGTGTTTGGTGCGGCATCAGTGGAGTCTGAGTTAAAGTCTTCAGATTTGTGCGTTCAATTCATTATAGATAGACATTTTAATAAATTAAGTGAATACCATTCTGTCCTTTAGAAATAATGAGATATCAATATAAATTAAGTGAACTCTTGGACACGCAC
This sequence comes from Nilaparvata lugens, assembly GCF_014356525.2. NCBI lineage: Eukaryota > Metazoa > Arthropoda > Insecta > Hemiptera > Delphacidae > Nilaparvata > Nilaparvata lugens. The sequence goes on from NW_024094311.1 coordinate 6,245, forward strand.
CTAGATATATGCAGCGATTAGCAGAAAAGGATGGACAAATCTACAATATTTAACTTTTGTGAGAGATTATGGAAAATTAGGTTCTTGCTTCAGTGATGGATACGATCATATTCTTGTTTGTGATTTATATGGTACATCATATGATAAATTCTGGGGGAATGGCGACCGCCCAGATTCTATAAATGTGAGTGTGCAATCCTTAAACAGTCTATCAATAGAATTAAGAAGGTATAATAGAAAATATGCTCATTTAACAGAAGAACAATTAAATCAACTTATCTGGAATTTTTTACGAGATTCTGCAGATGAGACAGGCTTAGAACAGGATTGACAAAGAAAGATCAAAACAATAAGTGTATGTGTGCAATATTGTAAATAAATGAAATGCATCAACTTTGCTACTGTAATACATTAGGTTGGTTAAATATTAAAATGCGTTTATCTCATTGATGATAAAAAACACTGACAAGATAAGATTCATGTTTGAAAAATGAGGTCCTCTTACTTCCATGTTGAAGGATCTAACATTGATTGAATTATGAAATTAGAATCAAGCTAGATGTTTATTCCCAGTAGGAATAAGGAAAGAGTTACTTTCTGTATTTGATTTGTCCATAGATATGGTTTGATGTATGTATAATAATTTAAAAATAAAGAAAATTATTGTGACAATGACTGTTGACATTTACCTCTCACCCCTTCTCCTGATTCCTCTCTCATTTTTTCTTTCCTGCTAAACGAGTGGAGGACAGAGGAGGAGAACAAAGGACAATTTTTGCCCTCGGAGGACAAAATTGTTCCTCGGAGGAGAGGTTTTGTCCTCGGAGGACAAAATTGTCCTTGGAGGAGAAAAATCTAAGTTAAAATGAACTTACATGTGTTGATTTGATGAAATGAAATAATCGGATATGCTTCTTTCAGCTCAGTTAGCTCCTCGTCTCAGCTTAGCTCCTCGGCTATGCTTTTCTCGATGCAGGTATGTTTCCCTCACGAGAGCACAACTGCTTATGAGACCGCAAACCGAGTTGTGAGGTGAGAAAATGCTGTGAAAAACAATGAAATATTTAATAACTGTAACCAAATATATATTATTAATTCATTTAGTGTTATTTCACAAAAATATGAGAATGTAACAAATTTTACTTACAATCAATAATGTTAGCGTTTGCTCGTGCTAAACCTCTGTGGAGTACACAGTGCTCGCCAATTGTGATACGCCTCCTATGTGTTCTCTCCGCTAGTACATGTAGACAAGTGCACTCAATCACTCTCCACTATGCAAGTTGCATTGAGCGAAAAGAAATGAAAATGTGGTTTTTATAGCTTGTTGTACACGCACACACAAGCACAAGCTGACATCAGTCGGTCGCTCACTCAGTAAGTCCGGGCAACGCCCCCGACCTTCACAAGGCCGGCCGCCTTCCTTGTTGTGAAGCTCGGGCGTTGGCCTCACACATCTGGTTCGGCTCGCGTTCATATCTGTATGAGCGGAACACTTCCTCCTTTCAAATTGTATTTGCCTTTTCAGATTTGAAAAATTCATTTCAAATAGCTGATCTGAATAGGTGAATTCGATTTGAAAGGTGAATTCATTTCCAAATTAATAGAAAATTCAATTTTCTTTCAGATTAAGTTAGTGTAATGATTAATTAATAACTTAGTTAATGTTCAACCATTGAGTTGAAAGGTAATGAAAATGGTATGTAGGAGAAAAAGCAGAGTTCGAGGAAACGGGTAGAGGAATCTTGAGTTCAGTGGCAAGAGTTTTTAAAGGTTGTCAGGTTTGGCAGGTAATGTGACATCAACTATTTTAAATAAGGTAATTGATAACCTGGAGAAGAATATCATATTCCGGGATACGAGTATTGCGGGCCGGGCACCAAGGTTAATGAAAGGTTAAAGAGAGGTGATCAAGGTAAAATTCATTAGATAGAGCTTGCAAGATACATGATATAGCCTATACTCAAATAGTGATAATAAAACTCGAGCGGTAGCTGCAGAGCTCTAGCAAACGCTGCTGGGACATTTTCAAAAATCCTCAAACACCCCTTGCCGAGAAAGCACTTAGCTATCTTGTTACAAACGTTATGAAAGCTAAAGCGGCGTTTGGTGGGTCTTTGAGAAAGAAGAAGAAGAAGAATGAGAGGGGAAGTTTAGTAACGATATTAGACGCAAAGCTATAGCTCAGTTGAAACAACATATTGCAGGAAAAGGATATTATTTGAAGCCTTACCCACCGCTCAGTGGTGGCAGACTTCTACCCCTACCCCCATCATCATATGGAGTGAGTTTTCCCTCAAGTTAAGAAACGTAGAACAACAAAGAAGAGGAGGAGAAAGACAAAGAAGAAGAAGGCATGAATATTGAAGGAGAATTGAGTAATTATGATTTGATTGATGGTCGAAATTATTACAGATTCAGCTAAGAGGAATATATATGCTAGATGCATTACCCAAAAAAATTCTAAAAAAACGAAAATGGGATCGTGAATTTAGCAAGGGAAAGCGAGATGGTACACATTGGGTAGCATATAAGAAAGTTGGCTCTAATGTATGGTATTTTGATCCAATTGGAAATTACAACCGCCATCGAATGGAAAATATTGGAAAAAAGAAAATGGGGTAAATATATTTATAATGTGATCACTTGCAACCATTAAATAGTGATATTTGTGGTCATCTCACATTATGTTTCTTGCAATCAGTTGTAATTAAGTGTTTGTGCTGAACACACAAGATGGTCGTTATTACCTTAAAATCAAAGTCAAGTAACCTCTATGAACAATTTACAAGAAATTATAGAATTGGACAAAAATGTGAATGGGAAATTGGACTGATAATTTTTGTAGTTACAATAGCATTGCAAACGTTAAACAAAGGAACAAATTCTAGCTTCAAATATGGCGATAAGTTGATCATGTTGGATACAGCGCATATGAACTTGAAGATATTAAAAAATCTTTAAAGAATAATTGAATATTGATGGGAAGAAGAATAAACTATTATCGTGCAAATGCAAATACTATGAAGATTGAAATTTATTCTGATAAGCCTATTGATTTAACACGTTTGATTCGATTGCTAAGATACTCGGTTTTGATAATGTTGTTTTGCAAGCAAATAAATGGTATTATCCCAAACATATGGTTAACATAAAAGCATTTACAGATTCTTGTTGAGTGTAATTTAGCATGTGGCAGTTACTTAACGGAAAAGAAAAACATATATCTACGAATTTTTGCCAAAGGTTCCTAGCGGTTATTTAATAAACGAAGTACCTTCTCCAATTATTATGTACCTTTGAATACATGACGAATTCAAACTATTAATGTAAAGGTGACAGACCAGAACGGATCGTTATTGATTTCTCGCGGAGATACAATTACAATTAGACTGCACATACGTGAAAACAAAAGTAATGGGATATCTTGTTTTTAATCCGCGTTCGAATAAGACCAATCAAGTCATTAGAGAAAGGAACGTGATAGCGTCAAAATCTACTAAAGCAATAGGGCGTTATCGGCTAAAAGCGCGAGAATATTGGAAAAATTAGGTTTTTAGTTGATTGGCGAAATGTCAGGCGCAGCAATTAGTGATATTCTGATGTGGGAGACAGAGCTTAGTTTATAATGACATAACAAATTCCAATTTCATACTCATACAGTTTATTCGGGACAAGAAATAAAAAACTCTGATGAATATCAGAGTGTTGCCCTGGCTTTATGCCCTGGGAGAGCACTAACTTA
>NW_024094312.1:0-9766 GCF_014356525.2 Nilaparvata lugens
TTTATGCCCTGGGAGAGCACTAACTTACTACAGAAAAGTGTGGGCTGACTTACTTATTGATTCAATTCAGACTAGTGACTGTGTTCTGTGTACTCAAATGCGACATTTCAGTTGAGAAGTGACATGAATACAGTTCTGTTTGCTTTATTGATTGAATTATTCCAACCTCATGGCTTCATAAAATTGGAATATTGTAATATATCGATTATACTTTGGATCTGTTACGAAAGAAACTTGTACAAAACTAGATAACTAATAGTGAGTAGGTTTTTTGATTTTGTATTCAAATTTTTCAAATAAGTGCAATATTTTTGAAGTTTTCAATTTACAGTTTAAACTTGGTTTTTTGATTACCTAAAAGAAAAAAAAATTTTTGTTATTATTGTTATAATTTCTATATTTCCTATTTCTATTATTGGGCTTGTTGATTTTTAATTCAATAATTTATTTTGTGTGTTTATTTATACATATTTTTGGTTTTTGGTTTACTATCTTTTGGTTTGTATTTTAGAATATTATCACGGCAAATGTACCAATAATTTAAAGAATATTTTCGAACTCGTGGCTGGAGCTCAAGGCTTCTTTTCCCAGCCACACCAATGTATATTAGTTGATAATTGTTATTTTGTAAATTTCTAGTGAATTGGTAAATAAAAAATAAAAATGTTGAATGTTAAAATTGTGATACATTCAGAGTATAACATCATTCTTCAAAATTAAAAATTTTTAATTCACTATTCCTGGACCGAAAATCAAGTGACAGAGCAGTGTGTTATTACATAACCTAACTTTGGACAATATTATTTTGATTAAATTATTATCATTATTTTTTGTATTAATATCAATTATTTTTTAAAATTGAACTTGAACGTTTTACAGTAGAAACATAACCTATTTTTGTACATTTTATTAATTTAAAAAAAAAAAATAAATAAATATTATCAAAATTTTTGGAGAGAAATAGTACAGGCTCAGCCTAGTTTTTCCTTCAATGTCATGATTGTATTATGATTATAGTGTTTTATACAATAAATGGATGAATGAATAAATAAATAAACAACCATTTGTAGTTGAAATTGAAAATTCTTCATTAATTTATGGACATGTACAAATACATTTGAATAGCCGCCTTTACACCAAAGTTATCAACAAAATGTTTGTTTCGCCGTCATCATAGATTCTATTAGATTGAACGGAACTTGACAAACACATTTGTTCATAGAACTTTATCTATTATTTCTTTGAAAACTAAACCTTCAATCAGCCGCCATTTTGGATACAAGTATCCAAAGTAATCGACAGTAATCGGCTTGAGATAACAGTAAAAGTTGCGACATAAATGCCCTATACCATGGGATATCTACTTACGCTATTGTTTCTCTATGGTACTACCCATGGTATTTGTGAACTCATTTTCATTATTTTAGAAGCATACCTTTCTATAACTGCGTTTACACCAAAGTTATTTACTACAAAGTAATTATAAATGTTTATTTCGCCGTCGCCATAGATTCTATTAGATTGAACATAACTTATCATACACATGATGTGCATATGTGTTTGTAAAGAATCGTTCAATCTCATAGAATCTCCAAGGATGGAAAAATAAACATTTTGTTAACAACTTTGGTGTAAACGCAGCTTTAAGGTTAAAGCTAGGCTAGCCTATACAAACAAGCACTAAAAAAAGAAATTGCCAACTTGAATAGTTGAACAGACGACGAAATAATTATTATCAGATGTTTTTCCAAGGATGAATATTAATTATCCTTTTAATGTCCTTCAGCGAGTTTTCTCAGGGATGAGACCTGGTGCAATCGACTCTTTATATTATTAACCTAATATGTTCCGAATTTCGTGAGAATCGTTATAGCCGTTTTCGAGATCTGGTGAAATACAAACATATAAACATCCAAACATCTAAACATAAATAAACAGAATTGCTCGTTCAATAGTATAGGATAATGTGTTTCATACATTATAAACCTACTATGTTCCGAATTTCGTGAGAATCGTTTGAGCCGTTTTCGAGATCCGGTGAAATACAAACATCTAAACATCCAAACATCTAAACATAAATAAACAGAAGTTGCTCGTTTAATAGTATAGGATAATGTGTTTCATACGACGTTTAAACAGCTGAAATTTCCCCTCCAAACCGAGTACTTGCATACCAACATTAATAGACAGACTGTCTATGCTAACTTTGCTTGCATATGGGTTTTAATGAAAGAAACTGACCTGCCATCGACATACCTAATTTGTTGTGTTTTGTTCGAATGCTGCGGGGAAATGATAGATGGCCACAATGCCGGGCTCATGTGAGTCGTACAGATGGAATACTTAAGGCGGCACATTTGTCATTGTTGCGAGAAGCTTTCAGCGGACATCTTTGCTCCACATGCCTGTGACAATAGCTGAATGCGAAACCCGAGCAAAATCTCAGTTGGTCAAGCTCGCCTTTCTTTCTTTTTCCACTAAGTAAACAAAACTTGTTCCATCAGAAACAAAAGTAGAGAAACTTCTCTTTCAACGTTTTGAACAACATATTGTGAGAAACTGAAGAATTTTTACACTCTTGACTTTCGTTCATATTGTGTTGTAACAGATCTGAACTGGAATAAATTTCTCAGTAGTGATTCTCGTAAACTCATCTGACCTACAGCGCTATCTCTTTCTCGCTTTGTCCTGTTGCTAGATCGTCTTCTAACAATGTAGAATTGATAATAATGATAATAATAATAATAATAATTAGTTTATTTCACTGCATTTTTACAATAATTGGTAATACAAATACATACATTAAACATAATGGTTGAGCATTACAATCTATATATATAAAAGCGAAATGGCACTCACTGACTGACTGACTGACTGACTCACTCACTCACTCACTCACTCACTCACTCACTCACTCGCATAACTAAAAATCTACCGGACCAAAAACGTTCAAATTTGGTAGGTATGTTCAGTTGGCCCTTTAGAGGCGCACTAAGAAATCTTTTGGCAATATTTCAACTCTAAGGGTTGTTTTTAAGGGTTTAAAGTTCGTCTTTTAGCATGTATATTCTTCTTCTCCCAATCTCTTAATTATAATTGAAATTTCCATATGATATGTTACTATAGAACTATAATCTAGAAAGAGTACCTCTTCGAAACAGTTGCAACTGGCAACTAAATTAATAATTTGTCAGGTTGGCATTAAGTTGAGTTGACTTTGTTAGGTTGGCACCAAGTTGAAGATTTAAATGCATTTATCGCGGAAAAATAATTGATTGGGCACTGCTACTTCAATCCTGGGAATATTATATTACTAGCCGTCAGGCTCGCTTCGCTCGCCATATCCGTTTAGCCAGACGTTTAGTCTGAACCCCCGACTGGATTGTCCTAACATAATTATGATAAAAATGCTCAAATGAAAAATGCAGGCGAGCGAAGCGAGCCTGCTGATCTCATTCTTGGACGATCCAGTCGGGGGTCCAGGGGGCGGAGCCCCTGGCTATACGTGAATGGCGAGCAAAGCGAGCCTGACGGCTAGTTGGTAATACAAATACATACCTTAAGCATAATAATTGAACATAGATTATAATATCTAGCATGTAACAGAAAAAACCACAGTGCATCCCTCTTTAGGCTAAACCTGTGTTGCGGGATGTCTCGCTCTCTAGTTGAATCAACTTAATTACAATACAATAACAATTTTGAGGTATCAAACAATAAAGTAAATTTTATACAATAATCAGTGTGCTTTTCACAAGATGGGATTATGAATCTTTAACAATAAATTACATTTGAATGAAGACAGCAAAAAAAATGTAAATAATATTACACCTCTATTAAACGTTTTTCTTCATAGAAGCGATTAAGTCTATTCTTAAAACTTCGCTTCTTATGCTTCGTGATATGAGGAGTCCGAATCTGCAAACGGATATCCAAATACTTTCCCGTTCAGGAGATATGACCCTTAACTATGTTGGAAAATTAAAATTGGTCAGTAATTTTTTACTAATTTCTCCGGAGGAAATAATATGATTCCGCCTTCTTATGCTCCGTGATATGAGGAATACGAATCCGCATACAGATTAGCAAAATTAATTCCTGTTCTGGAGATATGACCCCTTAAATATGTTGGAAAATCCAAATTGATCAGTTCAATTTTTTTCTCAGAGAAATAATATCATTATCAACTATGCTTCTTATGCTTCTCGATGAGAGGAATCCGAATCTGCAAACGGATTAGTAGAATCCATTCCCGTTTAGGAGATTTCACCCCCTATATATTATGTTGAAAAGTGCAAATTGGTCAGTACATTTCTTTTCTCATTTTTTTGGGAGAGATATATTATTATCAACTCCGCCTTCTTATGCTCCGTGATATGAGGAATACTAATCTGCAAACGAATTGGCAAAACTCTTTCCTGTTCAGGAGATATGATCTTTAAATATGTTGAAATAATAAAATGAGTCAGTACATTATTTTTCTATTTTTTCGGGAGAAATTATACATCATTATAAACTCTGCCTTCTTATGGTCCTTGATGTCAGGAAACCGAATCTTAAACAGATTAGCAAAATTCTCTCTCCCGTTCAAAAGATATAATCCCTTAAATACAAATAGAGAACGCAAATTGGTCTGTAAATTATTTTTTCCATTTTTCCGGGGAGATTAATATCATTATCTACTCCGCTCTCTTATGCTCCTTTGCGGGGATAACTTATCCGCGAAAGGCTTGGCAAAATTCTTCCCCGTTCTGGAGATATGACCCCTTGAATATGTGATAATTGCAAATTGGTCGGTACGTTATTTTTCTAATTTTTTCGTGATAACTTATATCATTATCAACTCTGCCTTCCCACGCTTCTTGATGTCAGAGATCCGTATCTTCAAACATATTAGCCAAATTTTTCTCCTTTCAGGAGACAGGACCCCTTAAATATGTCAAAAAATGCAAATTGGTCAGTACATTATTTTTTGGGAGAGATAATAAATCATCATCCATTCTGCCTTCTTATGCTCCATGATACCAGGAATCTGAATCTGCAAACAGATTGGAAAAATTCTATCCCGTTCAGGAGATCAAGGGTTCATCCTTGAATATACTGAAAAATGTAAATTATTGGTCAGAACATTTTTTCGGGAGAGATAGAATCATCATCAATTCTGCCTTCTTATACTCCGTGATACGAGGAATTTGAATCTGCAAACATATTAGCAAATTTCTTTCCCGTTAAGGAGATATGAGCTCCTAAAAATGTCGTAAAACGCAAATTGACAGTACAATTTTTTCAGTAGGTACAAGTTTCTCAAGAGAAATAATATCATTATCGAATGGTCCCTGATGCGAGGAATCCGAATCTGCAAACGGATTAGTAAAATTTTCCCCCTTTCAGGAGATATGTCACCTTAAATGTATTGTAAAACAAAAATTGGTCAGTACATTATTAACTCCATTTATCCTTGATTTCCATTCGATTCCACTCTTTTAGCATGTCTCTATTTCATTCACTCTCTCACTCAACATATATTGGATGCTCTCAGTTGCTGTAAAACAGTAATGAAGAGGAAAAACGCATGGAAATGACAGCGGAGCATTAAAAACTGACCGCTGACCCATTTCCCTGCAAATGGAATGACAATAATAAATTCGCGATTTAATTTGCTTATCCTCGTGGGGCTGACTCGTGGTTCGGTGCTTTTAAGCCCAAATTATATTATGTGCGCTCACTATATACATGGCTTGAAAATATCGATGAGTTATTTTAAGCTTCAATGTGCCAATGAGTGCAAAATATATGGAAATTGGTAATGTCAATATATATATGTGCATGATGATTGATGTGTTACTTATTTAACGTTTGTAACGATGATTCCTCATATGAGCGTATATAAGTACTACCCATGGTATTTATAAACTCTTTCACATTATTTTGAAAGCAATCCCTTTCATCTTATCTGCTGAGAGAAAGTTTGTTCAAGAAAATACAGGTATCAAATCAAATCTCCATTCATCCAAAAAATGTAAATCATTTGTCATACATCATTTGTCTAAAAATCTGGTGTGGTACACTCACACAACTTTCCTTGCTCATATTTGAAACTACGATCAGACTTCTGTATATGTGTATATATTATTGTTTTCAGAGTACTTTTCCTTTGTGTAAATTGTGAAACTCGATTATTTTTTTTGTCCTCATTTTTTCTAAGTCGTCAAAACAGCTGTTCTACAGATGAAATATCTCGACTATGTGTTATTTTTATGAACTGCGCTACCTACCTTCCTCATGCACGAGAAGGAGGTAACTAAGTCCATTTATCAAGGATGGGGTGGACCCCCCATTAGTTCCCCAGGAAGGAGACTCATGCCAGTTGATAGGGCTTATAAATAGCTATCCATGTTATAAATTTGAAGAAAATCGTTAGAGTCGTTTTCGAGAAAACCGTGAATAACATGGTATTTTAGTGATTATCCGCCATTTTTCTCAAGAATATTACGGAGCTCCTGGAATTTTCCCAGAAATTAGACTCATGTCAGTTGATAGGGCTTATAAATAGCTATCCATGGTATGATTTGAAGAAAATCGTTAAAGCCGTTTTCGAGAAAACGTGAAAAACATGATTTTTTAGTAATTATCCGCCATTTTTTCCGCCATCTTGAATTGGATTTTATTGAATTTCTTATTGTCGGATCCTTATGGTATAAGGACCTCAAGTTTAAAATTTCAAGTCAATCGGTTGATTAGGAATGGAGTTATCGTGTTCACAGACATACACACATACACACACACACACATACACACACACACACACAGACCAACACCCAAAAATCATGTTTTCGGACTCAGGGGCCCTGAAACGTATAGAAAACTTGCAATTAGGGTACCTTAATTTTTTTTGGAAAGCAATACTTTCCTTACCTATGGTAATAGGGCAAGGAAAGTAAAAAACATACATTATGTAAGTTGAATGGTTAAGAAGGGAGAATTGAACACTATATAAGTGTATAAGAACAGTATATAAGTGAACAACAACAAGACTCAACCTATGTCGAACTATGTGTAACCTTATCTAAATTTCGAAGAGGAATAGCACAAGGTTACCTCAGTTTTTCTCTTCCTATCATTTTTGATGATGTACTTATTGTATGAATCAATAACGAATTAAAAATAAATAAAATGAATAATTATCAATCATATTGATACAAATTTATAAGTAATATGAAATGAGAATTAATTGAAATTTCATTTCATGATTAAAAATAGAAAAAATCTGGTGTGGCGCACTCACACAACTTTCCTTGCCGTTATGGAAATTGATCACCTGACGCTAGTGTTCCAGCGCATCTCAAGTCTACTATTCAAAGATTTGAGCCAGCTGGTGACAGGGCAATAACGCTGGAGACACACTTGAGGTCTGCTATCTCTTCATAGTGAATGATTCATTAGAATCAACGATAGTTTGCAATTGAATAATCATATTTTCTCGAATTTAAAGCTTATTTTCAATTTTAGATGAAAATGTTACTGAACATTGATTGTAGAGATTTTCATGCTCAATCTACTCCACTCAATTTTTTTGTTTCAATTGTATCTGAAGCCTGATAATTGGGAATCTAAAATGAAACTTTGCATAGATGGGGCGGAGCTCCTGAAATTTTTACAGATATAGGACTTGTCGCAGTTGATATAGCTTATCAATGACTATTTCAGGTATGAATTTGATCAAAATCGTTGAAGCCGTTTTCGAGAAAATCGCGAAAAACCCTGTTTTTGAAAAACCTTGTTAAATCGCCATTTTAGCCGCCATCTTGGATTGCATTTGATTGAAATTGTTCGTGTCGGATCCTTATAGTGTAAGGACCTTACGTTCCAAATTTCAAGTCATTCCGTCAACTGGGAGGTGAGATATCGTGTACACAGACGCACATACACTCATACACACACACACACACACACACCACACACACACACACACACACACACACACACACACACATACAGACTAATACCCAAAACCACTTTTCGGACTCAGGGGACCTTGAGACGTATAGAAAACTTGAAATTGGGGTACCTTAATTTTTTTCGGAAAGCAATACTTTCCTTACCTATGGTAATAGGACAAGGAAAGTAAAATTATAACTTTCTTGAAGGTGAAATATTATAAGCCGTGGACATCAAAAATATTTTTGTTATTTTGTAGATGGTAGATTTTCTAGAGATTTAATATCCCAACATAATTTGTAGCCTACTTCACAGCTCATATTGCCTGTTGTCTTTTTTACTTTCCTTGCCCTATTACAATAGGTAAGGAAAGCATTGCTTTCCAAAAAAAATTAAGGTACCCTAATTTCATGTTTTCTATACGTTTCAAGGTCCCCTGAGTCCAAAAATGATTTTTTGGTGTGTGGTCTGTGTGTGTGTATGTGTGTATGTGTGTGTGTGTGTATGTCTGTGAACACGATAACTCCATTCCTAATTAACCGATTGACTTGAAATTTTAAACTTAAGGTCCTTATACCATGAGGATCCGACAATAAGAAATTCAATAAAATTCAATTCAAGATGGCGGAAAAAATGGCGGATAATTACTAAAAAACCATGTTTTTCACGTTTTTCTCGAAAACGGCTCCAACGATTTTCTTCAAATTCATATCATGGATAGCTATTTATAAGTCCTATCAACTGACATGAGTCTCATTTCTGAGAAAATTTCAGGAGCTCCGTAATATTCTTGAGAAAAATGGCGGATAATGACTAAAAATACATGTTTTTCACGGTTTTCTCGAAAACGGCTCCAATGATTTCCTTCAAATTTATACCATGGATAGCTATTTATAAGCCCTATCAACTGGCATGAGTCTCATTTCTGGGAAAGTTGCAGGAGCTCCGTAATATTCTTGAGAAAAATGGCGGATAATGACTTAAAATCCATGTTTTTCACGGTTTTCTCGAAAACGGCTTTAACGATTTTCTTCAAATTCATACCATGGATAGATATTCATAAGCACTATCAACTGGCATGAGTCTCTCTTCTGGGAAAATTCCATGAGCTCCGTAATATTCTTGAGAAAAATGCGGATAATGACTAAAAAACCATGTTTTTCACGGTTTTCTCGAAAACGGCTCTAACGATTTTCTTCAAATTTATACCATGGATAGCTATTCATATGTTCTATCAAATGACATGAGTTTTTTCTGGGAAAGTTGCAGGAGCTCCGTAATATTCTTGAGAAAAATGGCGGATAATTACTAAAAAACCATATTTTTCACGATTTTCTCAAAAATCATAACTTGACCGATTTTTTTCAAATTCATACCCTGTATAGTTATATATCAGCTCTATCAACTGGCATGAGTCTCCTTTCTGGGAAACCAATGGGGGGTCCACCCCATCCTGGGGAAATGGACTTAGTAACCTCCTTCTCGTGCATGAGGTAGGTAGGTAGCGCAGTTCATAAAAAGAACACATAGTCGAGATATTTCATGTGTAGAACATGAAGCCATTGTCATGGCTTTGACAACATGAATGACATCGTCAGCTGTTTTGACGAATTTAAAAAAATGACGACTGAAAAAATCATCGAATTTCACAATTCACACAAAGAAAAAGTACTCTGAAAACAATTATATATACCATAACTTATACAGAAGTCTGATCTTAGTTTCAAATATGAGCAAGGAAAGTTGTGTGAGTGTACCACACCAGATTTTTTCGTTTGGGCTACTTTTGGATAGAAATCTATGGAAATAGCATTAAGAAGATATGCCA
>NW_024094314.1:0-2500 GCF_014356525.2 Nilaparvata lugens
GTACAGTTGAAAGGATCTCTCTGCCAAAAAATGCATGAGTATGATAATTGAACGAGCGTTAGCAAGCTCTCACATTTGATTCACTGAAGGCCAAAGTCGTTGTCCGTCTGTTTGTATGTTCTACAATAACTTTGGAAAAAATTGATCAATCAGCTTCAAATTTCAACACGAACCTTTATTCTTCGAACCTTTTCACAGGTCATGTTCGTTGGACAACAAAATTGACTCACACCTCCGTTTTTTTTCAGGATATAACAAATAACATTGGATGTACATGAAAAAATCTGGTGTGGCGCACTTACACAACCTTCCGTGCCGTTATGAAAATTGATGACCCGACGCTAGTGTTCACGCGCATCTCAAGTCTACTATTCAAAAATGTGAGCCAGCTGATGACGGAACAATAACGCTGGAGACACACGATGTGTGCTATCTCTTCATAGTGAATGATTCAATAGAATCAACAGTTGCCAACAGTTTGCAATTGAATGATCACATTTCTCAAATTTCGAGTTTATTTTCAATTTTGGGTGAAAATTGCTACTGAACATCAACTGTAGAGATTTTCATGAACAATCTCTCCCACTTGAATTTTTTTGTTCAAATTGTAATCTGAAGTCTGATAATTGAGAATCAAAAATCAAACTTTGCATAGATGGGACGCAGCTCCTGACATTTTTACAGATATGAGATATGATACTTGTGGCAGTTGATAGAGCTTCGATGAAAATTCAAGGTATGTATTTTATCAGAATCGTTGAAGCCGTTTTTGAGAGAAAAGGGACCTTGAAACGCATTGGAAATTGGGGTAGGTACCTTAATTTTTTCTGTAAAGCAAAACTTTCCCTACCTATGGTAATAGGGCAAGGAAATTAAAAAATTGTTGTGATTCATCTTCAATTCAGCTGAAGTATTCATTGCATGCAACTACCACAGTTTCCATTCATTAATTCATACATCAGATGAGGCTATTTGGAAGCTATCACACAGACAGTCTGTCATGCGCTGACACATGATTTCAGCTGGTTAAAAACAACTTAATCCACAACTTTTGCATCAACAAACTGATACGGGTTGAAGTATTATGTGCGGTTTTTGCCATTCATTTCCTCTTGGAACTGTGTATCGAAGTCATGCACCACCTTGAGAAAGTGAATTTGGTTGGATTTATATCAGGGTCAAAGATGTTGAAGCGATAAAGTAATTTTTCGTTTCAAATAGGATTCCCAATAAAACCTCCTGTCAAATTATTATCTTAGAAGAAATATTCAGTTGTTTTCATAATTTTTACCATATTTACATTGAGCCTATCTACATTACAACAGTGGATTTTCAGCTATTTATCACCTATGCTTTATTACGTCACATAATATCCTATGCTATTAAACGAGCAACTTCTGTTTATATCTTTATATGTTTAGATGTCAGAACATCTAACATCAGCGTGGCACAACCTCAGCTTGATGGCACTCCTTTAAAACAAGTTGACCACTTCAAATACTTGGGATCTACTCTTGCATCTACAGCCTCCGTTGACAGAGACATCAAGGACCGTATATACAGCTGCGTGGCTGGAATGGCGATCATTGACGGGAGTCATATGCGATGCAAAAATGCCCATCGAGGTCAAAGGAAACATATATAAGAAGCAATCAGGCCAGTTTTAATGTATGGATCTGAATGTTGGGCTATGCGGAAGTCAGATGAACAACAAATTCATGTTACAGAGATGAAGATGCTCCGGTGGTCGGAGGTGTAACCCTGAAAGACAAAGTTGGAATGAATAGTAAGAGGAACATTTAAAGTTGCTAATATAACTAATAAACTAAGTGAAAATCGCTTGCGCTGGTACGGGCACGTAATGAGACGCGGTGAGGATCACATGACCAGACTCGTCATGGAAATTGAACAGCCTAGGAGACGCCCTGGTAGACCGCCGACAACCTGGATGGGTATACCATCTCCAAGGATAGAGGACGACGAATTAGAGCCTGAACTGACTCAACAACGCCCGGAATGACGGAAAAGGATTAGGGGGCCGACCCCAAGAGAAATGGGACATAGGCTCAGGAGAAGAAGAAGAAGATGTTTAGATGTTTGTATTCCACCGGATCTCGAAAGCGGCCCTAACGATTCTCACGAAATTCAGAAACATAGTAGGTTTATAATATAAACATTCGATTGCACTAGGTCTTATCCCTGGGAAAACTCGCTGAAGAACAATAAAAGGATAATTATTATTATCTTGGAAAAACAGTCTAAAATAATTATTTCGTCGTCTGTTGGTGATGTAAGTGAGTGAGCGAGCTCATGTGTGTGGGATAGTGTCAAAATTAGATTCAGCTGTTGAACTTTTGTAATCATTCAATCAGGTACTTAGTGCCGGTTGCAAAAAGCCGGGTTATCACAATCCTGATTATTCCAGTAGATCCATCTTTTGAAATGGTCTTCTCTGATTTGGTTCACGTGAGGTTGATCAGGATTAAAATTCAATCGCCTT
>NW_024094314.1:7500-10026 GCF_014356525.2 Nilaparvata lugens
GGTTCATCTTCATGGTTAAAGTACATAGTAGAAAAATATGTATCCATTGTTCCATCACTTCGAATAAGACAGTGAAAAGGATTAAATAAGACGATATATGCATTGCTATTATTACTAGTAGTTCTGTGAACAGTAGACCTCACGCAGTGTTCTCATTCACAAGCACCTGATTGAAACTATAGTCCTTATGGGAATACAGCACTATGACTGGCTTCTCCACACATCTGTGTAGTCACTTGTCAGCTGATTTATAATGAATAATTCCATAGTCTGATTTTTGCTTTTATATTGGCGTATGAAGAGGCTCCTTTTTCGTTTTATATTATCCATGAAATGCAAAATTTTTAAAAACCTTGTATATACGTCGACACGCAATTAAAAAGGAACATACATGTCAAATTTCATGAGAATTTATTACCGCGTTTTGCCGTAAATGCGCAACATATAAACAATTAAACATTCAAATATTTAAACATTAAGAGAAATGCCAAACCGTCGACTGGAATCTTAAACCTCACTTCGTTCGGTCAGTAAGATTTGTTACCGAATTTATTTAAGACTGTGTAAGACTAGAAAGAAATTTTCTACTCCTGATATTTTTCAAAGTTATTCGATTTGTATAGACTATCATTAAGCTATCAAAATGAAAAGTTTTCTCAGGAAAACATTTTTTTTCTGATCATTACTTTTTAAGATATGAGCGCCTTAAGATTAAATTTCTGGGACAGAATATTTCAAATTCGGTAAGTGATGAATCCATGAGATTCAGATAATGGATTTTTATGTATTGTTGATCTAGTAAAACAGAAATTTTCTGAAAATATCAATTTTTAAGATTATTAAATTTACTAAAAATAACCAAAAAACAACTTTTAGTTGATTATTTTGGTAAATTGAATAACTTCCTCAAAAATTGTTATTTTCAGAAATCTTTGTTTCACTAGATCAACAATACCATGAAGAATCCATCCTCTAAATCTCATGGATTTATTATCTCACCGAATTTGAAATGTTCTGTCCCAAAAATTCAAACTTCAGGCGCTCGTTTCTCAAAAAGTAATGCTTTCCTGAGAAAACTTTTTCATTTTGATAGCTTGATAATAAACGAATCGAAAAACTTAGAAAAATATGACGAGTAGAAAGTTTATTTTTAGCCTTTGCACAGCCTTAAGAATTCAATAATTATAACAGACTTACAAAAAATAATTTCATCTTTATTGTCTATGTCTATTCACCTATGTCTCTTGTTATCAGATATATTCATGTCATTTCTCCTTGGTTCGCAATCAACCCCTTTCCTCCTAGAGTTACCTATAGTACTAAAGGAAAGAACTAGCTCATACACGTACCGGATGGAAGAATTATGTTTGACGCATCACCACGTCTCAACTACTCAATTGATCAACTTCAAATTTAGCAAATGGAACCCTAACTTAGCGAGGTTGGTTATATTCCTTATTTATATTCTTCAAGATTTCATTACGTCAAGTTTTCAGTTTATCAAATTTAAAATAGACCCTTGCGGAGCACGGGTTTCCTGCTAGTTATAAATGAATTGAGGTTACAAATGGACTAACATGGTACTGTAGTAGTGTCATTGATAGAACGATGACGTCAAATCTATGACGTAGCGTAAACTATAGTGATGTGAAAAAGTGCTCACTGTGTCAATGAGCAGGATAATAAGGTCGACAGACTGGAGTATCCTCGACTGAAGTTGAACCTCACGATATCGACTGTGAACATGGCCTGGGGCCTGTTTCACAAAGGTACAAGTATTGTTACCAACCATGGTTACAAACAAGTACTTGTAGTTACAAGTTTACAAGTACTCACGTTTCACAAAAAATTATGATCTACAAGTTTACAATTTTACAAGTCTACAAGTACTTCAATAGTAAACATAACCTATTTTCATGATGATTTCCTTTTTTTATCCTCTATAAAGGTTACTTGTACTTTTTAATAATTACCTACTTTGAAGATATTTGAAAGCAATATAATGTTTTTTGTACAGTTTACTTCATTTATTGCTGAATTGTAACCTACACAGTATATATTTTGTACTCTGTATATATATAGAAGATGTACTATTTATGATGTATACTATATATACTGTGTATATATCTATATAGTACACATAACTCTATGAGGTAACACATTAATAACTATTTCGGAATTTATTAATTCATTTCCTGATGCATATTTTCCAAAATAATGAATTTTAGAGGAATATAGGGCATTATTGATTATTAGAAATATTTATTGAATATTTAAAATCATTCTAATGATCACTTGTGAATCCTTTACATAGCTTCCCACTCGGTAGAAATTTCATAGTTAGGAACAAGTAATTTCGACAAAAATTGTTGGCTACAATGAAAATTTTGTGAAACACTTGTTCGTAACAAGCAAATCACTGTAAACTTGTAGAAGTTCATTGTAACTACAAGTTTACAATTCTGCTTTTGTGAAACGCTAGTAATCTGTTTCCAGCTCACAAAATGTAAGTTTCTTATTGGTTTT
>NW_024094315.1:0-10285 GCF_014356525.2 Nilaparvata lugens
AGAAAAATTCTACTCGGTCGGTTTTGTAATCATACCTCAAGATACTTGCGAGATCTTCGTCTGCACTGCACTAGCATTTCAGGTAATTATCCAACTAGCCTACTATTTTGTATTCATTTCAGTGACAAATATTCATTTGTACCGTAAATGAATAAATGAATAGCCTATCACAACTGAAATAGAGAGCAAACCTTTGTTTAGGAGGAAATTAAAAGACTCGAATAGTGCTTTTACAGTGCTACAGAACTTTTCGAATCAAGACAAGTTGAACTCATGATTGCTGTGTTCAGAAATAAATGTATTAATACAACGTTATATGTATGCTACTTTATTGTATATGACAATTGTAAATATTGGTGACATACTCAGTTATGCAGAAATAAAGGTTATAATTATTATTAAATACGTCCGTTCTTTAGACCTCACCGCTCGGTGAGTGGTACCATAGATATAGATAGCATAATTAGAAGTGCCATAGTAGAGGGCGTCTATGTGACGCTGGTAGTCTCTCATACTGTGCCGTTCTTACAATCTCACCCGTCCAAAACAGTAATAATTGACAGTAGTCGACAGTAGAACTTCCGTCAGGAACTCCACACTAATAAAAAGCCATTCGTATATTTAATACTGTATACTATAATATTATTATATGGGCTGGAATATACTACCACCGTTTGTATGTGTTTCGTATGACAAAAGTGTGTGAAGGAATGTCTAAAACTTGGGAATTCCAGTCGCGATGCAAATCATTCATTCATTCACTATTATAATTTTTACCACACTTGATTGTTTCTTTTCAGCCATTGGTGATAAGATGCTAAAACAACCATGCCATTGGCGGTATTCGAACCCACAACCAGCACAACGCAGCCATAGCAGCTGCTTTAGGCCGGATTGTATTTTTAATTATTTAAAAACTATTTAAACAATAGATACCAAATCCTCAAAATTGATAATAAAACCAGCCTTGATTATAGTCTTGCACAGGGAACAGTCCTGTCTCCGATTCTCTTCCTAATCTACATGAATGATCTTCCCAAGTTAGAATTAAAAAATGGAGTGTCAATCGCTTTTGCCGATGACACTTGATTGTTATTCAAGGGAGCCAATTGGGAGGATACTAAGAAAGCAGCAGAATCCGGGCTCAAAATAGTGAAATCCTGGTTCTACTTCTTCCTCACCCCCTGTTTCTCTTCCCGATATTTTCAATGCATGTTAGTTAACATAACTAAGTTGCATGTTATCCCTTTATGATTTTCTTGCATTATTGTTAGTCATTGAACACTCAGCATCTGTGCTCAGGTTTTTTCAAACCTTGCAGGGACTTGGTTTAATATATCTATATTATTTATCCTATTTGATGGAATTTCATTTTTCATTTTATATTGTATTTTAGTTTTTTATAATCATTGTTATTGTAATTATGTTTTTGGGAAAAATGAAGATTTGATTTGATTTGCAGTCGTCGCCGCCGCACCACGATCACTCGGCGGCATCCACATCTAGTGGTGGTGGATCTACATGCAAGGAGCATGCGCACTACCACTGGATGTGGATGCTGGATGAGTTGGGCAACCTCGGCCGCTCCAGTACCAACTGCCCGACCAGGTGTTGCTAACCATATTCGGCTACTTGCTGTCGGTTTCAGGGCATCAGCTCTGGTAAGTAGCAAATTAACAATAATTATCTGTGGTTTTATTGAATTATAATGTCGCATCCACACTATCGCCCAAGTGCGTACTAATGACGACGACCGCGAGAGTGTGGATTGGTGGTTTGCCAGTGCTGGCCTTGGTTGGCCTACGCTGGGCTGGCCGACGCTGGCCGACGTTGGGCCAATATGTAGCTACAACAGCTGAAACCATACAGGCTATACCTTACTATCATTCTCTAACTTATTGACTTGGACTCTTCAGGTATTATGTGTGTAGGTGTTGTGATCGAATTCCCATCTAGCTGTTAACCCTGTTGTCAATATGTGCAGTAGCACAAGTATTCGGGGTGATTTACAGCATTTAATTTGGATTTTCGTTTAGTAATAACTATTCATTAATTAGCATTTGAATAAATGCAATTTCTCATGAATTTTCATCTGTAGACTGGCTGGCCGCTATGCTATCCAGAGATTGTCAGTTTGGTGTAAGCGTGAGCATACCTGACGCTGACTAGCAATTAGGGTTCGATTCCCGGGCTGGCAAATAATTTCTAGATAGTAACTTAGCTCTCATCGAATTTCCATCCAGCTGTTAACCCTGTTGTCAATCTTCGGGGTGATTTACAGCATTTAATTTGGATTACTGTTTAGTAATAATCATTCATTATTTAGCATTTGAATAAAATGCAATTTCTCATGAATTTTCATCTGTAGAC
The DNA here is from genome assembly GCF_014356525.2 of Nilaparvata lugens. Taxonomy (NCBI): domain Eukaryota; kingdom Metazoa; phylum Arthropoda; class Insecta; order Hemiptera; family Delphacidae; genus Nilaparvata; species Nilaparvata lugens. Next base: position 2,371 of record NW_024094315.1, read on the forward strand.
TGGCTGGCCGCTATGGCTTCGAATAAAATGAGCGCTGCTATCCAGAGATTGTCAGTTTGGTGTAAGCGTGAGCATACCTGACGCTGACTAGCAATTAGGGTTCGATTCCCGGGCTGGCAAATAATTTCTAGATAGTAGCTCTCATCGAATTTCCATCCAGCTGTTAACCCTGTTGTCAATATTTGCAGTAGCACAAGTATTCGGGGTGATTTACAGCATTTAATTTGGATTACTGTTTAGTAATAATCATTCATTATTTAGCATGTGAATAAATGCAATTTCTCATGAATTTTCATCTGTAGACTGGCTGGCCGCTATGGCTTCGAATAAAATGAGCGCTGCTATCCAGAGATTGTCAGTTTGGTGTAAGCGTGAGCATACCTGACGCTGACTAGCAATTAGGGTTCGATTCCCGGCTGGCAAATAATTTCTAGATAGTAACTTAGCTCTCATCGAATTTCCATCCAGCTGTTAACCCTGTTGTCAATATGTGCAGTAGCACAAGTATTCGGGGTGATTTACAGCATTTAATTTGGATTTTCGTTTAGTAATAAGTATTCATTAATTAGCATTTGAATAAATGCAATTTGTCATTAATTCCCATCCAGCTGTATATACCATACTCATGGATGAATATAATAATATATAGCCTATCTATAGATATCTATCTATGTGAAGGCCATCTCACACCGCCGTAGCGTAGCTTGTAATACGTTTTTGAAAAACGTAGCCGACATATTTCCTAATGTTAGCCAATCTGTCCATTTGAATCTGGCATGGCATAATAATAATATTCGTATGGCTTTTATTGGTGGGGAGTTCCTGACGGAAGTTTCTCCTCGCCTGAATATATATCATTTAAGCCGTCAATGGCCTCACGACTGTCATACTTCAGCCGTGACCGACAGTTTAACGTGCCCATCCAATTTAACTTGAGGAGATAGAACAGCTACGTCTTCCGAAGACTTATTTCAATAGGCATTTTACGAGGTGTTTCCTAAGCGACGGCTCTACGATTCTACCCGAGCGACATTGTAGGCTAGTCTATAAGTCGGCAGGTCAGGATTGGTTGGTTGCTCCGTTTGGGTTGCTGCTAGTGAGGTCCACGTTATAATTGCACTAGAAAACAAAGAAAACAGCGTTGCCAGAGGATAGCTGCTGTTACTGCTATAGGCCTATCTCATGTCATATTAACAACTGTTCATTCTTGTTTAAAATAATCAATTATGTTTTATTCGTCAAGGAAATACACATTCCAATGATTAAACAATAGGTGATAAAATTTGATTATTCATTTATTTTTCTAAACACTATAATCATAATAAAATTATGACGATGGAGGAAGAACTAGGCAGAGCCTGTACCATTTCTCTTCCAAATTTTGATAGAAAGTTGATGTTTTCCAAAGAAATAATTGAGATTAAATATTTTGTTCATCAATTATATTATTCTATATTGTTAAAACACGATCTGGCGACGTTGAGGAGCTAGAGAAGGATAGAGAAGGATCTGCTTTGTCGAATGATAGACACGGTTGGCAATACCAATGTTAATTAATAATACTGCCATTATAACGTGGACCTCATGTATGTAAATTGTTATGTATTTTTTATTTCTGCACTTTTTTGTAATTGATTTGAAATCCAGGTTATATGCTTCTTTTATTAAAATGTCTATATTGTTTTGTTCAAAAGGCAATACATTGATTCGGATTTGTTTCAGTAGTTGACCGCAGTGTCTTTTATATTATCTGTTTCAGTTGGGGCAAACTGAGCCGCTTCGGCGAGCGGGCCAATAATTTCAACATTGTTTCAATTCCAAGTTGATTGTTTTGAATTAATATAGTCTACTGTTACAGAGAGACTATGCCTTTTGAAAATATAAACGGTTACCTGATAAGTACCTTAATTTGTGTTATGAAATATGATTGATATCCAACTATTTAATAAATTTCTCAATTTGAAAGATTCAAATAATGATATTATTTCGATTATTTACTTGCCCACCAAGTGCAGTTTTCTCGGTGAAAGCTTAAACCGAATTGGATCAGCTGGTGTGTTTTAATATCAATTAAACTTAACATGGATTTAATTCATATTAAGCCGACATTTGGTTCAAACTGGTACTGTGAAAACGGCTTTTAAATCGTTAGAATTATTCAAGTAATTAGTATGGTGATTATTATCATAGAAAAAATATATCATAAGAAGATAACCCTATGGTATAGATTGTTCATGTTTCTTTGTGCGTTTTAAAACAGTAAAGAAAAAAGTATCTCAGGTTGGGCTGAAATTTGCACCATAGATGAAGCTTTATCTGAGAAATGTCTGAGCCAAATTTGGCACCCCCAGCTACTATACAGGGTGAGTTATGCAGCTTCAAACGTAAAATTTGCAAATTTTCAAACGGTGAGGAATTTTGCAAATCGGATTCCAGATTCATGTTCCTCTCATCAAAGAGCATAAGGTCACGAAGTTAGAGCGATTTTGATTTTTCACAAAAAAATTAGATAAACCATGGATTTTATGAAAAATGCGAATGTGCCAGATTCGGTTGATATTCGAACTATGGAAAGAGGTTGACTCAACAAGTGATAGATAAATGTCTTTTATTTTCATTTTATAACATTACAAATGATGTGGGCGAAGTTGAGGCAATAAGAGCCCCCCTTTTCCACTTGACCCACAAGTATGGGTCTGTTTGTGTAAATGGCAGAAGATAAGAAAAGATTCATTGAACAATTGACAAGTTTACTTGATAGAATACTTGACAATTATATAGTCTAAAATAAGAACTTAGTCAAAAATAACAGATTAAACTAGCTGACGTACAAACAACTCTAAAGTAATTTTTCACTAAGTTACCAAGAGGGATTATTAACTATGGAATGAGAAAGAAATCAATAAAAATGCTTACTTTCTTGATCAGATTTATTATAGTTTTTAGTATAAAAGATTTTTTTTCAAAGAGCAAAGAATAAAGAGTTAACCTGATTTCAAAATCTCAGTCCAAGTAAACTGAAGATCAGTAGTAAATTATACAAGAAAATTTACAATAATCAAAAATATAATAGCTGTAAATTCTGCTCAAAATAAGATCTAGTTGCACGAAATTTGTTTAATAACTGATTAAATTATTAGATTTTTCTGTATTAGCTGTTATGCTACTATAGCGGTGACTGAGGACTCTATAGATTTGTTTCTATAAGTATTTCAGAAGAAGTTGCTGTTGTGGGCTGTACAACTCGCTTTCCTGATAGATTTCCCTTAACTTTTAAAATAATTATTTGAATATCATAATTCTAATTTGATGATAGATATACTTAATTATTTTCTATTATTTTTTTGCGTTGTGTAGTGGTACGGCTGGCTACCTGCTGTTCAAGCTAATCAGCTGTTTGATGTTCATTATTTTTTTCAACTATGAATTGCGTTAATAGTGCTTCCAATAAACAGGATAATTGATACATCAGAGAAATAATTTAATATTTTATTTGAACGTATCAATTGTTAATACATAATTATTTTTTCATTATTATTTTGCGGTGTGTAGTGGTACAGCTGGTTACCAAAATCCGTCTCCATCGAGGTCAGTTACGTTGCAAGCACGCGTTGCATTTTTACCTCCTGTGTTCTTCTGAAACCCTGGTATTGGTTTTTGATTTTCCTATCTCTCCAATGTTAAATTTTTGGTTCAAGTGATACAGAATGACGTCAGGGTGATACAGAGATACAGAACGGCGTCCATCTTTGATTTGATACAGATATTATCATCTCTACAGAGGATGAAATCCATAAATAAATATTATTTGAATAATTCTCTATTATATCAGTGTTTAATGATATTTAGATAGTTTTTAATATTGGTTTCAATTGACCTACAGATTTTTTGGTTATTTTTTTTTTTGACTGAAAATTGTACTCAACTCAAAATGAATTGAGGTTATGAAAATATTAACCATCGATAACCAATTTTTGGAATTTTTAGTCTGAATCTAAATTTAAAAGAGGAATAGGACAGTTTTTATCTCATCTCTCCGATCATTTTGATTTAAATTATATGTGGAAATAATTAAAGAATGAAACTGTTAATTTGGTAAACAGATACAGGAATTTGGAGGTTAGCCTATTTATATTTAGCATATTTTCCTAGTTTTATCCCAACCTAGCAAATAATAACAGTTTAGCTTGTTAGAACGACAACTTGGTAAGTACCGGTAAACCTAATGATAAATCTATAATGTAATAATGGAAAGAATCGGCTTGTACACGTAGGGGATAGGATATTTTTCAATGACGCATCATCCCCAGGAGACGTCTCCACCGTTCAGCTGCTTTTGTGATAATGCATATTATAATTTGAATGAATTATGATTGATTATTTAAATTTTTATTGAAAGTGGTCACTGTTTTATTTGCCATTCGAATAGTTGTTCTGTAATTATGTGTATTGAATACAATGAATGAAACAGAAGGTATTGGAGGTATCTCCAATAGGTCGAGTTTGTGAAGTTTTCAGTTAGTCCCTAGCAAAGCACGGGTTACCTGCTGTTGGTAATATTTTGTTTTTTTATTTGACCACTCTACAGTAAGATTGTACACAATAATAATAATGTGGGTCTGTTTTTGCAGTTGCTTGGTATGGATTGTAAGACACAGAAGAAGACGCATTTAGATGTTTTTGGATCTTGAATCTTGATGCTCACAGAAAAGCAAGTCAACCAGACAGGTGAGTCACACAACATTAGTATACTTTTACTCAAGTAGGCCTATACTTACTTAGTTACTTACAACTTAATAGTTGCTACAATACTATTTTCTGGCTATCAAGTTTGTCAGTGGCTCAATTCAGGGCAGTATTCCACCACCAATTCAATTCAATACTAGCAGATAACCCGTGCACCGCAATGGGCTAATTAAAAATTTAACAGACTTAAAACTTGACCTACCTTAATCTTGGAGAATAAGCTAATAGGCTAATATTCTTTTATATTAAAAGAATTAATATAACCATCCACGGTGAATAATTAATAATCTATATGCAAATTGTCAAGTTAATCAGTCCAGTAGTTGAGGCGTAATGCTTGATACTTGTAGATATCCCACTAGTAGCGCGACAGCGCCGTGGTCGTCCCTGCGGAACACACCGTCATCATAGAATTCGTGCAGGCTATAGTAAGGCTTTTGTTGTAAGTGTCTCTTCTGGAGGTCCTTGAAGGTGCCTATGCTTTTGATATTTTTTATTTCTTCTTCTGGGAGATGGTTGTAAATCCTGCTGCATCTGGTTGTAAATCTGGGCCCCTCTTGCGCCAGTCCAGTTCTCACTGTCAGTATATGGGTGTCATTATGTCGTCTTGTGTTGTATCCATGTATATGTTGGTTCCGCTGGAAATAATCCGGTATTCTTTCAACCATCAGAGCTGATTCAAAGACAAGGGAGTGTTAGTATTCCAGTCTCAAAAAATAAAGTTTTGCAATGTGCCAGGTAGTTCTCATTGTTTATAATTCTAACGATCCTTTTCTGTAGGTGAAGAAGCATGATTTTTTCAAGTATGCATTGTGATGATCTATGAATTTCTATTATGCATTATTCATTATCTCATTTCTATTTTCATATGATGCGTCTGATAATTGGTGAACTGTGATTCCATTCATTCATCTGTGAATTTCTTATTTTTTCATCTAATTTATCTATGTTCTATTACAGGCTCTGAAAATTGATGAAATGGAACAAATTATTTGGACAAGACACTAGAAAAATTCTACTCGGTCGGTTTTGAAATCATACCTCAAGAAACTTGCGGGATCTTCGTCTGCACTGCACTAGCATTTTAGGTAACTATCCGAATAGCCTACTATTTTGTATTCATTTCAGTGACAAATATTCATTTGTACCGTAAATGAATAAATGAATATCACAACTGAAATAGAGAGCAAACCTTTGTTTAGGAGGAAATTAAAAGACTCGAATAGTGCTTTTACAGTGCTACAGAACTTTTCGAATCAAGACAAGTTGAACTCATGATTGCTGTGTTCAGAAATAAAAGTATTAATTCAACATCATATCTATGCTACTTTATTGTAAATATATGATTGTTATGGTGACTTACTCAGTTATGTACATGCAGAAATTAAGCATATTTTTAATAACACAGTGTTATGATGTGGCAATTAATATCTGGGTAGAATGGATCCTGCAAGCCATTTTTTAAAAATATACAGCAATTTGACTCTTCACTGTTTATTAACCTTTCGGCGGGCGCGCAGCCTCACTGCGTACGGCATTTCCAGTAAAGTTTGAATTTTGGCGGGAAGTAGTGGGAGAAATGCCTTGGGAGCTAGATGTAATCCTAGTTCACTTTATTTCCGCTTGGCTCGCATGAAGAAATGTCATAGAATAACTTCCTGTCAGTCGTGTTCAGTCATTCAAAGAGAGGAGTCAGATTTGCCGCACGGAGTGAAGCACGTGCCCTGTCACAACACTACACCAACCGCATTCAGTGCTGCAGGCGCCTGCTCATGTGAGGCTTCAAGATCAGCACCAGCAATGTAAGTACAATGTATTTTGACTGTATCAACGTGGGTTTTTACCTATTTTCTAAACATAGAGACTAAAAATTCCTTGTCTAACTAGTAAGTAGTTAGAGGGGGGAATAGGTGGGAGGTAGCAGGGGTGAAATTTATTCCATCTCCCACAGTGGCGGATCTGGAAATTTATTTTATGGGTGGGGGGGGGATTGAACCAGGGCCGGACGGGAACCCCTAAAATACCGCTGACTTTGAATTTAGAAAGGGGCTCACCCCTATATTACTGGACTCTATAGGCTATTCAAGTTATTTCAAATCAGTGATTTTATTCAATTTTATACAAAAATGTCACTAGGCATAAATATAGAGAATGTCTTGCTATTTCTCTTGCACTAAGAAATTTTTCTAAGAAACCTTTTATAATCCCAATAATCCTGAAATAAAATGAAATTTTCTCAAGAATAATACAGATTCCCTGCCATTTTTCCTAAAATGAGACTAGTGGCAGTTGATAGGAATGAATAAGTATCTAATTTGAGCATCATAATTTTCTTCAATCATTAGAACAGTCTTCAAGAAATTCTTAGAAGATATCATTTTTTAACATATTTTCGCTATTTCCACCATCATTTTGAATCATATATAGCATATTGATGGAATTTTCAAGGTCGCATAAGTTTCAGCTAGGAATAATACATTTAGTTATTGTTTCAAGTAGGCTATTCTGTTCACTGGGGCGTGAGTAGGGCGTCTGTTCACAGACGTAAATGGTTTTGAGGAAAGTAACTTCAACCAGACCAGGGAGTTCGAACTAATTATATTGGTAAAAATTTATATTCTCAAATAAATTTCTTTAGATATTTTGGGGGGTTACAGCCCGAAACTACCAGAATTTTAATTTGAGTTTCAATTTTTTCAGGGCACGTTTTGTACGAGATGAGGATATTTCCCAGCTTCTCCAAGAACTTGAAGATGAAGAACGAGAGAATATGGACCAACCGGACAGAGAGAATATCGACGATTCAGATATCGCAAATGAATTTGAGGACGAAATACTTCACCACCAACTTACCGACTCTGAGTCTGAACAAGAAAATGAACAGGTTATGGACTTTGAACATCCTGGTGCTCCAGAATCAGATGATTTTTCATTTTTTATAGGTAAGGACAAAGAAACTATTTGGTGCAGCAAACCAGTATCGTCACAATCTAGAACCAGCGCAAAGAACATTGTTAAAATCTTTCCATGTCCTAAAATATCTGCCCGAGACACAGCCACAGAATTGGACGCGTTTTTGAAAATTTTTGATTTGATATGATTGGCTCCATAGTCGATAATACAAACATCTTCATTGACAATAAACGTGAAAAACCAAGTATTCAAGAGA
>NW_024094316.1:0-9967 GCF_014356525.2 Nilaparvata lugens
GTACTTCGAAATGATAAGAATGTGTAATTCTCATTCATTTAAAAAAAAAATAATTAAGGGACTTTGAAACCTTAAAAACCTAGGTGACTTAGGCTTCCTAAGCCGCGTTTACACCCAAATGCTGTCAGCAAATGTTGGCCAGCTTTTTTGGCAGCAATGTTGGCGAATTCCCTAGACTGATCAACTTGTGTTGACAACATTTTAGCGCTTTGGTGCGAGCCTAGTTGCATTCGACATTCCGAGATGTCAACACTCGAGCAACTTGCGGCAGTAGCAGCAGCGTGCATCATCATAGGTAAAAAGAAAAGACCAAAGAGATATTGGGTAAGGCCTTCCCTTAGGGCCAGATCTGTGTATAGTGGAAGTGACTTACTTTCAGATTTAAATCAGGACGATATTAATCCATTGTCAAGAGAGTTGAGGTGTGACGGCAGCGTTAAAAACTTCTTGAGGATGACAGTAACGACTTTGAAACCTTCTCACAGCTATTGGACCTAAAATTGCGAGACAAGACACCAATTACAGGCTAGCAATACCTGCACGAGAAAGACTTGCAGTGACCTTGAGATACTTGGCCAAGGTGGAGATTCTTAAACGGTGTACACACGTACGTTTGCCTCGGGAGCATACGTAATGGGCTTGCATTCGCAAGTGTGGACACTGTTCGCTGAGGCATGTGGGCGAACCGGAACCCTGTCGGTATTTGGCGTGCTCAAGGCGCCTCGGGCGAGCATTGAATGTACGTGTGGACGCGATTTTGCCATACGGTGAGGCAAAACATAAACATTGAAGGCGTCATAACCTAATTCCATGGAATTATTGATTTATATTATTGATTATATGTTAATATATATTATATATGTTATGTTGTAATTATATGTTAATATATTGATTATATTATTTATGTCATCATTACCTAATTCCATGGAATTAGGTTAATGAATGACAAATCAAATTGTGATCCAATAACAATTGTAAATTGGATTTTTGTAATTTTGTAGGATAAGTGGATTGTCAAATATTTAAATAGAAACATGCATGGAGTATATATTTCGTATCATGATTAACAAATTTAGAACTGATAATTTAAGTGAAAAAAGCTTCTCTACAGGGTTCCTACAAGAAAGTATAGCTCAAATATTGTTTTTACTGTGGATCAAATCATCTTGTGTTTGTTTCATGTTATCAATCAGAGTTGTTAATTAAATTGTAATCTTCATATGATATTATATGTTTAGATAGCTAGCTATCTATAGAGAGATTTATTCAAACTTTGAACTAGTATTCCCTTGAAGGTAATCTTTGGAGAATCTTGTTTGTCATGTGTTATGAGCAGAGTTGTTTAAAATGGGCAGCAATTTAGTATTTGATTCAATTTATGGCTAATTTCCTTAAAGAAGACTGTCAATTTTGTGAGACAGTGTTATGTGCTTGTGATTAGGTTATCAAAACTTCTGGAATTATTGTAGAATTTTTCTTTTTTTGAGATTCAGAATAGATATTGGAAACCAACAAATGAATCTCCTAATGCCAAGAATCTCAAAGTTAGAGCCAATCGTTCTTGTGGAGTTATTGCTTTCCTCATGATGATATCATTTTTTTTTAGATAACTAGTTGAATTAGATTCAGTATATTAACAAGATAATGTTTTGACAACCTACGAAAGTTTAATTATCAATATTATGTCATGTAGCAATTTATTTCCTTACTTCAACCTACAATCGTTCAACCACCACATCGTTTGTCAAGTTTTATTTTGATTTTATTATATAAGTCATTGAAATAAAATGATACTGCTGCAATTTGTGATAACTATCTTCAATGATGGAATGACGCCATTGTTGTCATGTTGTGGAAAATCTACAATCTACATCTACCATGTCTTCGTGTCGTCTGCAAATCAGATAGCTTTTTGAATGCTGAGGCATACGTGGATCGCGTCCACAAGGACGTACAGTGAATGTTGAGGCATATGTACATACGATTGTTCGCGCGAATCTGTACGGACGTGTGTACAGGCTTTACTCTAGTCTCAGTTACCTGTTTAAAGTGTCAAAATCTACAATTTCGGGAATAATACCTGAAGTTTGTGCAGCTTTGATGATGAGTTGAAGGATAATATAAAGGTAAGTGAATACTTGTATATAATCAAGTGTCCCATGATTGTCTCCCTCCATATCCAAAAATCAAATACAATGTGATTGGTTATTTATGCTGTTAGTAGGCTAATAATAGTTGTTTGGGAAATTGGTTGGTTTAAAGAACCAGTGAATATTTCACTCAAAGTTTAATGACATGCATAAATAATACATATCAAATCAAAACAGCTTATTTCCATAGAAATTTAGTTACTATTTGATGATAAACCGATAGATTGAATAATTTTATCACAATAAGCATCATTGTACTCGTCATGTTGAGGAGCCCACTGAGCAGAATTGGGACTTGCAGCGTTGATGAATGAATGGATTTCATTAGATGTTGATGTATCGTATGACTGAATGTAGGAAGATGCACTGGTTGATCTAGATGGCTCTGGACCCATCGGTAACTGATTAAGTTCCATTTCGAACAAAATGGTATTAATCCTGTGTTTTGTAAGTGCTTGGTCAAACAAAGGTTTGAACTGTTCCGATGGTTGTTATGCTATAATTTGATGTCAATGATAACTTACATAGAGAAAAGATAGCATAGGAAGATATCCCATGGTATAGGTCGTTCATGTTCCAAATTTCAAGCCGATTTTTGTTAGGCTTACTTAAGCTGTCTACTGTTGGCAAGGGTCGATGTCAAACGAGGCAAACGACAGAAGAGTCCTGCGACAGTCAAGACCAGCGACGGTAGAGACCGGCGACATTCGAGGCCAGTGACGGTAGAGGACTCCTGAAAAAGTGGCCTCAAATGTCGCCTGCGTTAGGCGACAGTTGAGGCCACTCTAATTTTTGTACAGCCCCGACAGTCGAGACCTGCGACGGCAGAGGACTCCTGAAAAAGAGGCCTCAAATGTCGCCTGCGTTAGGCGACAGTTGAGGCCTCTCTAATTTCTGTACACTCCCGACAGTCGAGACCTGCGACCGTAGAGGACTCCTGAAAAAGAGGCCTCAACTGTCGCCTGCGCTAGGCTCTCCAGAATGCGCTAGACAGCACCAAAGAATATTATCATTTAATTTGTATGGATTTACCAGCAATTGAATAATATCCCATTATTCCTTCCATATTATGAATAAGTATTGCAACTTTACAACTGTAATAAACCTAGTTGCTTTATCATAAAAACGAAATTTTCAAACTCGTAAATACCTTTTTGTAAAACAGTCCTCTACGGTCGTAGGCCTCGAATGTCGTCGGTCTCGACTGTCGCGCCCCCGTTGGCAATTGTCTATTATTACGGTTATGGTAGATTACTGTTATGTTGTGTAGATTTACGCGCCGCGAACATGAGCAATTCACTTTTAGTCAGCTGATGCCAAGCTTTTTATATCCTGTATATTACAGTTTCTGTAAAAATACAGCTATAGTTAGCTGATTAAAAGTGAATTGCACATGTTCGCGGCGCGTATATCTGTATGCACCTCAACGGCCAAGCAAAGAGACTACCAGCGTCACATGGCTTCACCAAAAACAACTATCGGCATTGAATATTGGAACATAATCGCCCTTATACCATGTGATATCTTGTGCTATTTTTCTCTCACCATAAATGATACAGTATCATCTCAACTTGATACACAACACCATCATTTGATACAAAACTTGAGTCAAGTTAACATTGTAATATTTGAAATAATTTATTATTATGCAGTAATAATATTATTAGTGTTTTGTTGGGTAAGAGTGTAAAAACGGTACAGTATTTGAGACTACCAGCGTCGCATGGCTTCACCCAAAAAAGTAATAGTACTATCGGCTTGACTTGATTGTGAAATTTAGAACATGATAAAGCACTATATCATGGGATACCACTGTGGAAAAGTGTGGGAAACCTAACTCTGTGTTTGTACATTTTTTTCAGTTTCAAATACAAATTTCTGAGTTCATTAGGATGTAGTCTAGTTTTGATTTGTGATTTAGTAATCACTGTATTTTTAATTTGTTGCTCTATGTTTTCAGGTTGACGAGTAGTTGATAAGGGGTTCCATCCTCCCCCCCCCCCCATCATCACCTACTTCTCACCACTGTGGGACGAAGCTGGAGACTAGTTCCAATCAGGTAGGCTACCTTATATCTATAGTGAGGTCCACGTTATAATGGCAGTGAAGAAAGATAGGAGAAAAACGTTTGCCAAGTCTCCATTTTGTCACTGAGTGTACCCATCTGTTACTCAATTCATCCCATTAAATTTGATCTAATAATAATTATAATTTCCTTGATAAAATAATCATTTTATGTCAAATCAATCAAGAATGTATATTTTTTCATAATTTGATTCAAAAATTTGCTTCCATAACTTAGATCAGATTTTATTTTTATACAAACCTGAAATGGCAGCTATTTTAAAAGCTGTGATGATACACCAATCTGAATCTCAAAACAACAGAAATTAAGTTATTGGTAGGTATTCTATTCCAATTTCTTTTAAAAAGTAAGAGAAAATAGAATCCTATTGAAAATTAGTAATTTCAATGGAAATAATTCTGAAATAACCTTTCAATATTATTTATACTGGTACGAGTAGGTCTAACCTATACGTGTAGGCTAACTGAAGCATGGATTAAGTCTAGGATGGTTAGTTATCTACTTTTAAAATGTCATTTCAGGTATTTTAATTTGTTTCTCATACGGTAATGTCTAAAAATTATTTAAATGTTTCAAAAATACATTTTAAATCAACCTGTTGTATTATAGAAAAGGACAGCAACAGTATTGTCAATCCTACATTTCCATTATAACGTGGACCTCACTACATCCTTGTCTATCATTCGTCAAAGCAGATTGCGCTATCCTTTTCTAGCCCACATCGTTGCCAGATTGTTTTTTTAACAATGGAGAATTATAATCAATTGAAAAAAATATTCTATCTCAATTATAGAAATTTATTATTTAATCATTTAAAAATATATTTTATGGCCGAATAAAATATAGTTGATCATCTTAAACAAGTATGAACAGTTGATAATTACAATAAAATATACGGTATCAGCTATTCTCTATAGAAGGTAGAGAATTGGCTACGCTGTTTTCCTATCTCTCTCCACTGCCATTATAACGTGAACCTCTATATAATCTAGTGCATTTTATTCCTATTTTGAAAATAGTGTTGTGCATGATTAATTTGTAATTTTACTCCAACATTTTTATAGATTTTCATGTTTTATTTAACCATGATAGATGAAATTTATTATTTGAACTTATTATAACTTTTATTATTTATATTGTATTTATTAAAACCATTCATAGATTTTATATTTTATTTTAGTTGAATTAACACAAGTTCGATATCTATAGAGTTTAATAAATGAGTTTTATATTCCCACAACTTATTAGTCTCAGTGCCGGTTGCACAAAAGCCGGTTAAATTTTAACCGTGACCACGAGAACCAATCAGAGAAGCTGTCTTATCAAAAAGGCCTTCTCTGATTGGTTCTCGTGGAATTAATCACGGTTAACCAGCTTTGTGCAACTGGGCCTAAAGGTAGGCGCACACAGATCGTAATCGGACGAACGGCACGCATCGGACGATTAGATTTGATGCATTGTTTTCAATTGGAGTGCGCATACCTGTAAAGCTGCGTACACATATTCGCGCTTCCAACCCGCACCAAGCACGCTCCTCCCTCTTACCACCATCGAACCACAGTCGCTCCGCCCACGCACCCATCATGAACGTTACGGAAGATGTTAGATCTTCTCGCGTTCCCCGGTCGAACCACTGTTGCTCGCCGGTCGATCATCAATCGCTCTGCTGGAGTGACGTTCGGTTGCGGAGCAGAGCGAAAGTCTGTACGCACCTTAATCGTCCGATCCTCGCCGTCCGTCCGATGACAATCTGTGTGTGCCTACCTTTATAATATTGTTATCTAATGTTTGTTGTACTTGAATATTGCACATGATTGGTATGTGATAATGGTTGTTTTATATCTTGACAATAAGTTATATTATGGCATTATTGTGCAGTAGAAACTGTACAGAACGATTCGTCTTAGGCTGGGCGCATACCAGTTAGTCAAGACAAGACATGATCAGAAACGTTTAGTCACAATACTTCACACAGTTACTTATGGAGATATGTCTATTTGCAATGACTAATCAGTGTGAGTTGCGTCATAAGCAACAATGTGAAGTATTGTGACTAAGCGTGTCGATCATGTCTTGTCTTGTCTTGACTAACTTTTGTGTGCTCAGTCTAACGGTGGAACATGCTTGATACACAGTCGTCAAACATTTTGGAGGTTGGGTTTTTCTATCTCCATTTTTGTTGTTTCCACCTTTTCTTCACTGCTGTATTGGAGGTTGAATTTAATATTTTATTGTTATTTGTAATTTTTCATTGGTTTATTTATTGTTATTGGTTGTTTATTTTATGTTAGAAGCCTCATACATGCGTGCTCTACCGTTAGTGGACAGCCTTAAAGCTGGTCACACACCGATCAGTCAAGACAAGACTAGTCATGTTTAGTCACAATACTTCACATAGCTGCTTGTGACGCAACACACACTGATTAGTCATTGCAATTAGACATGACTACATAAGGAACTATGTGAAGTATTGTGACTAAACGTGACTAGTCTTGACTGATCGGTGTGTGACAAATATGTGTAATTTTCTGACAACCGTTGTGAAGCTGATTGACTGTTACTTTATTTTCATTTATTTAGGCTAGTTATATATTTATACATTCATTTATTCATTCAATAACAATAAGGGAACGAAAAAAACAGACGCTAGTCGAAAACGTGAAACTATAAGGCTGGGCGTACACCGGTTAGTCAAGACAAGACTAGACACGTTTAGTCACAATACTTCACATAGCTGCTTGTGACGCAACACACACTGATTAGTCATTGTAATTAGACATGTCTTCATAAGCAACTATGTGAAGTGACTAAAGGTGTCTTGATGATGTCTTGTCTTGTCTTGACTAACCGGTGTACATGTCTAATTGCAATGACTAATCAGTGTGAGATGCGTCATAAGCAACTGTGTGAAGTATTGTGACTAAACGTGTCTGATCAGTCTTGTCTTGACTAACTGTTGTGCGCCTAACCTTAACATTTGAAGACGGCTTAGGAAATGTAGTTGACTATTATGATATTGTTGAAATTGATGTTAATCACAAAACTGGATCATAATGTGGCTGATTTTATTTTGCAGTGAGCGGAATGAGAAGGAGAGAGGAGAGGAGAACAGCACGGCGGGCGAAGTGAGTTCTACTGAGAGGTTGCATGAAGGAGGATTGCCATTTAGTTGCTGTTGCTGGAGTGAGAGAGTGTGATGGAGCGGATGCTACATACGGTGAGTGCCGACATTATTATTAGCAATTCTACTATAGTGAGGTCCACGTTATAATGGCAGTATTTGATTAACATTGATGTGTTGCTATCCTTGTCTATCAATCGTCAAAGCAGATGCTATGCTATGAAAATCGTCAAACAAAAGCTCCTCAACGTTGCCAGATCATCTTTAACAATGTACAATTCATAATTAATTAACAAATATTTCATCTTAATTATCAATCAATCATCTTTATTCAAATATACATAAAAATGTACAAGAATGCGTCAATTAAAAAAATAATTTCTTAACAATATAACATGTCAGTCATAACAAATATATAAAAATTTACATTACTTATCTAATAGTCTTCAAGGATGGTTTTCCAGAAACTCATCCACCGATTAATAGGATTTTTCTATTAAGAATTTATGAAGGTTAGCTTTGAATTTTCTTATCCACTGTTGATAATAGTTTCAAAAAGCTTGCAAGTCTTTTATAAAATTTGCACCCTATGAAAATTCATTGTGAAATCATTGAAAATATACTTTCTTCCTTAATAAAATATAATTGGTTATTTTAAACGAGAATAAACAGTTGATATTACATGAATAAACCTGTATCAGCTACCGTCTATAGAAGACATTGTTCTTCTAACTTTCTCCACTGCTATTATAACGTGGACCTCACTATAGCAATTCTACTACAGTGTGGTCCCGGTATAATGGCAGTATTTGATTAAAATTGGTGTTTCTATCTTTGTCTATCTTTCGACAAAGCAGATGGTGCTATCCTTTTCTAGCTCCACAACGTTGCCAAATCGTTTTTTAACAATGTAAAAGTGTAATTATTAACAAATATTTCATCTCAATTATAAAAATTCATTATAAAATTATTGAAAAATTTAATTCCTTGCTCAACAAAATAAAATTTATTTCAAACGAGAATGAACAGTTAATATTACATCAATAAACCTGTATCAGCTACCGTCTATAGAAGGAATTGACAAGACAGATGATCGGCAACGTTGTTCTTCTATCTTTCTCAAATGCAATTATAACGTGAACTCACTATAGCATTCTACTACAGTGAGGTCCTCGTTATAATGGCAGTATTTAATTAAAATTGGTGTTTCTATCTTTATCTATCTTTCGACAAAGCAAATGGTGCTATCCTCTTCTAGCTCTGCAACGTTGTCACGTCTTTTTTAACAATGTAGAAGTGTAATTAACAAAATGTTCATCTCAATAATGGGAATTTATTATTTTTAATCATTAAAAAATACATTTTTTGCGAATAAAAAATAATTGATTATTTTCAAAAAGTATGAACAGTTGATATTACTTCAGATAATACCTAAAAATCTTAAACAATAGCAAAATTAGTGGCATGCCGACACATATTCATATATAGTGGGGGCCACGTTTTCTTAGATCAGCAAATAATCAACCAATTGTATTAATACTTTGTAAACAATATTGTAGCTTATATGCGTTTTGTAATCATGTCTATATTTTGAATAACCTCCTCTGGTCGTGTTATACCTCGAGACCAGAGAAATTATTTTATTATTATCATACCGGTATCAGCTATCCTCTATAGAAGAATAGCCATATCTTTCTCCACTGCCATTATAACGTGTAATGGGGTATTTAAACTCGGAATATATTGGGGTATATTATGTATTTAAATTTTGGTTATATTAGGTATGGTATTGTGATGGTATTATAAGGTTGTGAGAACAACCCTAGACATTATGGAAACAATTTATAATAGGGGAATCGCTTGGCTTGCGAGAGGTTAATTGATCTTACTCTTTATCTCATGAGAAAGGAACTATATTTTAAAATAATAAACAAAACAGTTATATTTTGGAGAACTAAGTAATCGGTTTAATCAAATTGTAACTCAAAATGAAACTGGAAACTTAAATAAAATAATATTGAGAAAACCTTTAAACAAACAATAGAATAATTACAGGATTTGCCTTCAATAAAAAAGATGAATAATATATAATTAAAATTGATAATATTAGCTCACTGAACTCACTGAACCAGGAAAATGGTGTCTCGAAAAGAAGGGTAGAGCCGGGCCCGATTATCTGCAGTAGATAGCTCCAGGTCCCGTCCTCGTAACCGACTGACTGAGCCTCTCATTTTTTCATAATTTTACTTGTCATGAATTTTCACCGTCGTCAGCAATTTATCTATTCATTGTGAAAATTCATGACAAATAATAAATTATGTAGTTCTATTACATCCCCGGTCCCCCTAAACTTCGGCCCGAAGTTATCGAAAAAACGGCATCTCTCTAAGTTAATTTTTACACATTCAATAATATTTCAAAAATTAGAGTCAAAATTACCGCAAGCTAAAATTATTATTATTATTCACAATATTATTCTAATTGGATATTTATATGTAACATAACTTTCAATGAATACCTTAAATCTATGTGAGTGCCAATTCATAAGCTAAATGCAAGTGATATAAATTACATTATAGTGAACTAATTCATAAATTCAAGGTCCCCTGA